>NW_021144906.1:37500-180257 GCF_900634775.1 Gouania willdenowi | reverse complement strand
AATCTTTTTTGGGGTCCGGTCCATTTGGGAAGAAATTTCTTCTCTAGTTTGGTTGGATGATGATCGTTTTTGAGCAAAACTGTAATATTAGACTCTGTCTCCAACCTGTATTTCCTCCTGTGAGGCTTTTTGGTTGTAGTAGGCTTCATGGCCCTTAGTGCTGTCTTTGAGGTGTTTTAGAGCAAACGTGAACGTAGCTTGGAGGTGGTTCTCAGGATCGATCATGTATTGGTGAGTGGTGTAGGTGGTAGCAATGTTAGCTTGTCCTGGTTGGTACAGGAGGTGTGTGGGTAGAGTCATTTACCTGCCTGTCATCATTTAAAAAAGGTGGGATTCACTAATATGAAGCTGTACGGACACAAATGACTCAAAATAAATGAGATATTCTTTAATTCTAAGTAACTCAAAGGTTACTTTTTCTAGTAACGCATTTCTTTTTGGTGTAAGTAATCAAAATAGTAACTGAGTTACTTTGTGAATGAAGTAACTAGTAACGGTAGTTACTAGTTACTTTTTTTTCAGTAACTAGCACAACACTGGTTACAGCCAACAATAAAATGTTGGTTGTGTGTTTCTACGTCATGTTCGCCCCCTGTCCAATCACAGCCTTCCCAACCCCCAGACCTAAAGTGGAATTAACTAAAGCCAAATAAACCGGTTTTCCATGTAAACCTCAGTTCAGGAATTACTATTACCATGTAAACATGAAGCAGAATGATATAATGCAGAATAACTCATTCTGAATTTAAAAAAGCAACAAAAGGCAGAACTAAAAACCCAGAGCTCATAGAGCAGATACTTCCTCAGTAGAAAAAACACAGACATAGTGTGAAAGCCCAAAGCTGCAGATAGGAGAGAATAGGAAACATCTGGAACAGCCCCTGATTCAAAGAAAGACTAATACGTCCCAGAATTAACATCCTTCCCACAGATGAGACACTAATACTAAGCTACTCTTAAATGGTAAATCTCATGGTGCTACCATCTTTTAGCACAGAGGACAATCTAACAACAAGTACATTATGATTACAGTGACCAGCATTTTTTCCAATTACAATTAAATCACAAGTATTTTTTTAGCCTCAGAAATCCAGTTACACTTACAGTACGTTATCATTTACTTTACAATTATTCAGAAATACTCAACCTGAAATAGATAACCTAATAAAAGTTAACCTTTCTCTTGTGTTAGCTTTCTGTTAGCATCTCATATGATAACGGGTCTTAAGTCAGCTGTAAAATACACTTTTAAAATGGTAAAATGTGGGAAAGCTTGATATAAACATTTTAATAATATTTTAACTATATATGTGTAGAACATGTTCACCAGTTTTGCATTAAGTAAACATTGCAATTACAATTACAAAGTAAATTATCTGAACTCAACTAGAATTTAATGAGATTACGACAGCAACAGATTTTTAAAATTACAATTATAACTACACCATCTTTGTAATTAATTATCAATTACATGATTACAATTATAACTGACTCTACCCCTGTTCAGAAGCTGCCAGCTAATAATGGTAATCTACTTATAATATGTTTTCTTGTGTTTCAGGTTGTTTACCAAAGCAGTGACAGTGCACCAGTCATGAAGAGTGGGATTAAGATTGTCATGGATCAGTTCATGAGGAGAGAAACTGACCCCCAACCACCTGCTGATGAGTCGTTAGATATCTTTAGAAATGGTTTGCTAATGAAAAAGGTGCTGCAGGCTGGAGGAGGAAGAGACAGTAGGCCACAACTTGGACAGATTGTGAAGATTAATCTAAAAACACGTCTGGGTGACATGCTGATCAACAAGGGCTCGGAGTTGTCGTTCACTTTGGGAGACGGGAAAGTGTTCTGGGCAGTGAATGTAGCGGTGCGATTCATGGAAATGAGAGAGAAGGCGCTCTTCCAGGTTCTGTCAGGGGTTGAGTTGGAAATTACGCTCCTGGAAGCTACTGATGCTCCAGACCTGAAGCTGCTGCCCCCCACTGAGAAGATTGATCTGGCCACCTGCAAGAGGGAGCAAGGCAATGTCCTTGATCAGCACAGAGACCTGAAGCCACGCAACAACACGATCCACGATGAAGTCTCCACGATGATGAAGGACAGTGAGGACGATGAGAAGATGTTGGAGGACCCGTCCAGCACCCACAACCATCAGGCCAAGTCAGCATGGGGTTTGAGCTGGAAATGGCTGCTTGGTGCCACTGCAGTAGCCATTGGTGGCATCGCTCTGTCTGTGGCCATCTATGCTAGAAAGTGATTGAAGAACTGTAGTAACGACACGACTTAAACACTGGAGCACATCTGGCAGAGCATTCTGACCATGTGGTCCATGAGGGTGAAAATATGAATCAGTTTATGACCTCCTCACTGTCACTCTCTGTTCTCTGCTATGTATGTGTGACAAATGATGTCATCATCCTCTACAGTTACAAGATGCATTTTGTAGAGGAACAAATGAGAATTAATATTCAAAAAAAAAGAAAAATGAAAATAATCAGTTGTTTAAGAACATTATCCAAATGTGTTCATTAATGTGGAAAGAAAACAAAAATATCAACATTGTCTAAAATGATATTTATTGTAACACAATTCTTCCAACATTTAATACCAGTGAACAATAACCAGAAATCAAAACTGACTGGAACCTGTGAGCAAACCAAACACCAAAGTGCTTTTATCAGATCCTTCACTGTGTAATGCCATTTGTGGAGCTTTGATCTAAAATTAATACTTCTAAGAAAATGTCAATAACTTGACTAAAACTGACTTTTGAAGGAAAAAATAAATGATCAATCAATACAAATATTTCCATCAAAGAAGCCACTATACCGTACTATTTGCTTATATGAATTGTCACTGACCAACCCCTATTAACAGCTTCATTTCTGTCCTGGCTAATGAAACCTTATATTTCTATTATGGGCCCACCTTAGACATAACAATGTGAACACACACTTTTCATATGAAATGTTGTGAAAACACAAATACTGATGCACTTTTTTTCACTGTAAATAAATACACTTGACTGCATTTTTGGAACCTTGGACGACTTTTTAAGGCTACCCATGAGGCCATTCTTACAATAATGTTATGTTATGGCTAAAGGACACATATGAGGACAGGAGTGGATTGTTCTGTTAAACAACATTGTATTTATTATAAAATGTGCTACTCTATAGAAAGTTCAATATTAGCTTTTTGCTGATATCTGATATTGTCCAACACTAAATTTCCAATTTCTTCAGTAATGGAAAAAGTCATGTTTGTTTTTGAATATTTTTTTCTTATTAATTAATCAAATATTTGTTTATTTATTTATTAAATAAACAAATAATTGTTAGAGGGCGCACAGTGGCTTAGTGGTTAGCACGTCCGCCCCACAGCAAGAAGGTCCTGGGTTCAAGCCCTGGGGTGGACTTCGGTCCTTTCTGTGTGGAGTTTGCATGTTCTCCCCGTGCTGCGTGGGTTTCCTCCGGGTACTCCGGCTTCCTCCCACAATCCAAAAACATGACTGTAAGGTTGATTGGAGTCTCTAAATTGCCCATAGGAGTGAATGAGAGAGTGAATGGTTGTCTGTGTCTGTGTTGCCCTGTGATGGACTGGCGTCCTGTCCAGGGTGTACCCCCGCCCAGCGCCCTATGAGAGCCGGAGATTGGCACCGGCAGACCCCCGCGACCCTGTTAAACGGGAATAAGCGGGTATGAAAATGGATGGATGGATGGATGTTGAATTAGGTTTTCACTTTTTAAAACCCTGAATTATTTACTTTTTACCATTATTATTATTATTAATATTATTATTATTATTTATAGTCATTCACATTTGAATATATTTCCACACCTCGAGGCTAAAGTTTAATTTAAATCTGTTTGAAACCTTGTAATAATGGAACAATGTGAATAAAGTTTTTTTTCTTTAAAAAAAACGTGTTGTGCCTTCACTTAAACTATATTAATAAAGTTAAAAAAACTATTAAACATGCACTGAACAATATATATTTTAATCTGTTTAAACAAACATTTTAAAAGATATTTCACTTATTTCTGTAAAAAAATAAAGTTTTATTTCTGTTAAAAAATCATTCCTTCATGCAGAGTTCAGCATGTGTTTCATCGTCACATTATCTTCAGGAAATTATTATTTTTGTTTTTTTTTCTAGTTCGGTGTAATCTCTGTAGTTGTGTGTTAGTAATAAATACTAATACTTTTGGGGGGTCAATATTTTTAGCACGGCAGAATATATATATACTGTATATGTATATATCTGTATATTGTTTTCTGAGTGAATCCATCTGTTGTGTAACGTTACAAAAACTATTCCAATATGACAACAAAAGGAAAGCACGGTGATCAAAGTCATTTATTTGTTAATGTGAGAGTTCTAAGATCTTTGTTACATCAACAATAAAATGGTTCAGAAACCGACACATTTCAGAATAATTGTCTTTTTTACATCATCCACTTTAATTAAAACTAAAAATCATCTCCCTCACTTTTTACAGAGTGATAATGTATTGATCCAGTTAGATTGATTGAATGGTGATCAGCCAATCACAGCCAGCCATTTGACTAAGGTTAACAAAGAGTTAACAGTGATGAGTAAAGTGATAAAAAATGAATAACAAGTGGTAAAAAATGGTCCAAAAGTGGCAAAAACATGGCAATAAAAGAGTGAAAAGTGACTAAAATGGGTCTAAAACAGTCAAGAGTGGCAAAAAAGAGGAAACAGGTGGTATGAAATGGCTAAAAGTAGCTTAAATGAGCAAAAAGTGGCAAACAATAGTGAAAAAGGGCAAAAATGTGGAACAGAAAGAGGAAAAATGTAGGAAAAAAGGAAACAAGTGTTATTTATTGATTGATTCTCTTTATTTGATATGGATATCACAATTACATTGGTAACCCTGTATAGTGTGTTAGCACGTGTGCTAATTTACAACATTGGGCTAAAGGTGGCTCATTTGAATGAAAAGCGATTAAAAATGGTCAAAGAATCGACAAATTTTAGATAAAAGTGTCAAAAAGAACTTAAAAAAACGGACAAAAATGAGGAAAAAGGGATTATTGGCAAAAAGGGTCAATGTTTTTGGAAAAAGGGCAAAAAAAGAGAAACAAAAAGAGGCAAAATGCAGGAAGAAAGGAAACAAGTGTTATTTATTGGACCAAATGAGCATATTTGGATGAAAAGTGACAAAAAAATTTTTTAAAAATCAACAAAAATTGTCAGAAAGGGATATTAATTGGCAAAAGGAGCTAAAATCTTAAAAAAATATATTTTTGAAAATAGACAAAAATTTGACAAAGAAAGTTGTAAAACAGCCAAAGAAAAAGATTAAAAAAAGGGTTTAAAAAGTTTCCCTTTTTAAGGTTTTCTGGGGGAATAATAATTAAAATGAAGACATAAAGAGCCACATGTTGAGAATCAGTGACTTAATAACAGCTTTATCATGGTTTTAGTAAATTAATTTAATAAACTTTATAAATGGCTGCTCCACCCCTGGTCTTCATCATGATGATGATGATGTACATGTTTGTACAGGGTTTGTCTCCTCAGTCCAGATGTTGATGAGCTCTAGGGGGCGCTGCTGCTCCAATCCTCTGGCCCTCTGGTAAAAGAAGAGGGAGAGTTGTGGATCCAGCAGAAAGTTGTGGTAGATGGTATCCAGATGTGTTCACAGCTACAGCTGGGATCTCTTGTTGATCAGATCCATGGCTGCAGCCAAAGCCAGGTGGTAGTATCCGACAGCATCCAACGGCTCCTGGACAGGTGAGTATGGGCTCAGATTAGGCTCACACACACACATTGTGTGTGCACAAAAAACTGTGTGTGTGTTACGCTAGGGCTGTTACTTTAACGCATTAATTGTGATTATCAGATCCGTGTGTGTACATGTAGAATGATCCTTTGTGAGTTATAAACATGACAAACAGCTTCATGTGTTGCTACATGCTACGTCCTGGTTGAAGCTACACTGTTTAAGGCTCAAACATACTCATGCAGACACCAGCGGAGCACCAAATAAATGTAAAACTCAGATTTTACCCAGATATACATGGACAGTTATTACATACACACAGGCAGCATCAGGGGCAGCTAAAGGGCTGCAGGGGTCCTCAGGTAAAGACTGGAGCATCCGTCCAGATCGCCTGTATTAAATAGATGGTAAGGAACCCTGGGAGCAGCTGCAGGATAATCCACAACACCAGTGAACAGGTGAGTTAATAAAATCTCTTAATAAGGGAAGTGAAGTTGAATTATTAATAACAGTAAACAGTTGAAGCAGCTTTCATTCACTGTTTATCACTGTTGAACATATCAATAGTACCATCTGATGGATATCCACAATCTAGAAGTGATGCTGATTGGCCCCAAACACAGTCAATACAGGGTCACAATGAGTCTGTGTATCTGGTTTAGTTAGTGTTCAATGACGTGTGAAAGTCAAAGTGAGTCAGGTCACACAGAGAGGAGAGGGTGAACAATTAACCACCTGCACCTGTGCTGCCTTCACTCAACCTGGGATTTTCTGCCTCCTGCTAATGGTTGAATATATTCTACTGTAAAGAGGAGACTTTGATAAAGAAGTGTTTTAGATCAAACTAGTTCAGCTCTTTCTGATCAATCTAAGCACTCTTCTAACCTGGATATCAGGGATCATATGTTAGGGTTTCCTATAGAGACTCTATTTTCCCACACTCTCCTGGGGAAAGTGAATGCACCTCATAATGAAATGCAGAGCAGCTGATGGAGAAGCTGTGAGATGTTACAGAAGCTGAGCTAACATGCTAATGAACCCTTGTTCACTCCTTTATCTTTACATACACTTGTACACTTCATGTACACAAATGTTCCATCTTATTAAAGTGCAATAAAAATGTACTGCATGACTTCAGAACTATCCATAGATATACAATTTATTATCATTTTCAAACCCTTTATATGTTTGTATGAACTTTTTTATAATGAGAACCCCTGATATTTTAAACAGCAAAAACACAATATATGAGATATCTCCAAAAAACAAGGTGCAAAGTGAAATATGTTAGATGTTAATAATACAGCCTAAACCATGACAATTATTGATCACAGAATTGATTTTAATCCATTATTATTTTTGACACAAGGACAGTTTTAAAGAAAAAAATGTCTACAAACCTCTGTCTCATAAAAAGGCAATAAAAATGTAATCCATTAATATTATTTTTGTTTCCACTGCATCAGATCTTTTCAACTACTGCAGAACTATCCATAGATATACAATTTATTATCATTTTTAAACAATTTTTATGTTTGTTTGAAGGTTTTGTCACGAGAACCCCTGATTGTTTCAACAGGAAAAACAAAATATGCGAGAGGGGTCCAGCTGCAGAACCTCCATGCCCCTGGCCCGGAAGCTAACCCTCCATATATGGGTTCCTGCACAGCAGCTTTTCTCCTGAAGGTGGCAGTAATGCAACATTTTGGGTGCCAACTGCCGTCAACAACCAAAGAAGAAGAAGCTACTCTTCTTCTTCTATTGTTAGACGAGACAGTAGCGGTACACGTGTTTCTCGGAACAGCCTTGCTCAGAACATGGTAAGTAAAGAGTTTTGTTTATGTTAAATTATCGATAAAATTATTAATTTTCAACATTCGCGGTGTTCAGACGAGAGGGGTCCAGCTGCAGACTATTACTATTAGTTTCTTCAGATGATCTGTTGATGTAAAATACAATCACAACATTAGCACAAAGCATTTTTTTTAAATGAGGCTGAGCTAACGTGGGCTATTTTTCTTTAAAATAGGTAAAATTTTAAAGCTTTTCAGAATCAGAATCAGAATCAGAAATGTTTTATTCGCCATGTACAGTTTTAAGGACAGTACAAGGAATTTGACTTGGTGGTTGGTGCACAAAACAAACAACAAAAAGAAATAAAACCAAAACAACAAAGAACAACCCAGCAACAATAATAATAATAATAATGATAAATATAAAGGATGAGGGATAAATAAAGGATAGATAGAGAATGAAGGATAAATAGGATAAATATAGATATATATATACAGTGCAGCAGATATCAAGCTGGTGGAGGTGGTGATCGGGGGGGTTCAGTGGGTGACTGGGGGTGTGTTCATGTGGATGGTGGCAGAGGGAAAGAAGCTGTTTTTGTGTCTGGAGGTTCTGGTCCTGATGGACCTAAACCTCCTACCAGAAGGGAGAGATTGAAACAGTTTATGACCGGGGTGGGAGGAGTCGGCCACAATCTTTCCTGCACGCCTCAAAATCCTGGAGGCGTACAGGTCCTGGAGGGAGGGCAGATTGCAGCCGATGACCTTCTCTGCAGAGTGGATGATACGCTGCAGTCTGGCCTTGTCCTTGGCCGTAGCTGCAGCGTACCAGATGGTGATGGAGGAGCAGAGGATGGATGTAGAAGTTCACCATCATCTTTGTTGGCAGACTGAACTTCTTCAGCTGCCGCAGAAAGTACATCCTCTGCTGAGCTTTTTTGATAAGGGAGCTGATGTTCAGCTCCCACTTGAGGTCCTGAGTGATGATGGTCCCCAGGAAGCAGAAGTACTCTACAGAGCTCACTGTAGAGTCTCCCAGGGTGAGGGGGGTGAGGGGGGCTGGGTTCTTCCTGAAGTCTGCTATCATCTCCACTGTCTTTAAAGCGTTGAGCTCCAGGTTGTTCTGGCTGCACCAGGACACCAGCCGGTCTGTCTCCACCTGTAGTCAGACTCGTCTCCATCAGCGATGAGACCGATGATGGTCTTATTATGGTTTATTATGTCATGCCATTGAAATTAGTTGCAAGGGTTAATTTTGATACCAGTAGATTGTATTTACAGTCGTAATCGAGTGTGTTTTTATAATAACGGTTTCACAGTTTACCCTGGGAAATATAACAATATCGTTTGAGTTATTATTGTATTAATGTGTCCATTAAAAAAGGATGGCATGGTTTGTCTTATTTAGCAGAGATTCGTCATAATGTAAATTGAAACTGTACACATTTTAAATGTAGATTTGAAGGTTTTGTGTGGATTGTTACATAGAAATCATTCTCTGACCAAATTTTGTTATAAATCTGTGTATCATATTTCATATTTGCCAAAGTACGTGACCTGGAAGTTTACTCTCATCCAGTTTGGTATGATAAGATCGCTGCTTCCAACTGTGCATCAGAAACGTGTCCTATTCACTTTAGCTGGTGTTGGACACAGAACCTCCTCACAGACATTTAGGAGGATTTAGAGACTCCTAAGTGTTGCAGAGCTAAAGATATCTCAGAATGTTTAACGCTTTACTTCCGGGTCACGTTCTTTGACCAATCAGTGATGGAGAAAATGAATAAAGGTGTTTTTTTTTCCGTTTTTTGTTTTCTGTACTGAAGCAAAAGAGCTTGAATTTGAAAAACAAGGCGTTTTTTGTTTTTTCATTTTGGTTTTGGAAACAAATATCAAATAATGAGTGTTTTTTTTTTTTTTTTTTTTTGTTTTTGTTACAGAACGATGAATGAATGATACACGGAATCGTGTACCCTTCGTTCTTTGGTTATTTAGTTTCAAAACCAAATTTAAAAAATATGGATTGTTTTTCTGTTTTATTCATTTAAAACCAGAAACTGGAAAACCAAATTCCCCAAAAAAACAAAAAAAAAAACGATGCATTTCTGATTTATTTTTTAAAAAGTACCTTTGATTCTACATCTAGACCGGAAAATATCTGGTTTTGAAACAAAATAACCGAAGAATTATTGTTGTAGAATTAAAGCAACTTTTTCCAAATGAACCTTGTTCACTCACTGATGTTAATGTTTTAAACGTTTTTTTTTTTTTTTTTTCTGATGCACGTTTCAATTTTCAAAAAAGACGTCAAACCTGAGGTGAGCTGCTGCACAACGTGCTGCAAGCAGTATCACTGCCCCATTTGCCCAAAACTACAGTCATTTAAGTTATTTATTATGGAGAAGCACTTTGACGTCCATGTGCAAAATACAATAACATTTTAAGGTAAGATTCACATGGACGCAGACAGCCTATTGTGTAAATGTACATCTGATATCAATGCTGATTAAAAAAAATATCCTATTAGTTCTACAAGTTATTTTTGTAGTTGTTCTATTCTTTGTCTGTAGTAATCATTTTATTTTGCTTCCATTTGTTTTAGAAATGTTGATTTGCTGTTGTACTTTACAGTGCAGAGATGTGAGTCATATAGAAGTTCACCTCAATATGTGCAGCCATGCCCAATGTCTACCTACCTCTACTCAACCTATCCTAGTCACTCCTTCTCCTTCACAACCTGCTTCAACAGCTGCACCAGTTCCCACTCTTTCACCTAAAGTACAGTCTAAAATGGTCAAATATCCTCACTGTAGCCTCTTATTATTCTGAATAAATGTCCCTACACATAACCAAAAGAAACACTCAACACCATCACCTTCAGGAGGAACCTGGTAGACTACGCTCTTCTCATCATCAATGGTGACCTGGTGGAGAAAGTATGGTCCTTCAGGTTCCTGGGTGTTCACATCCAGGAGGAGCTCTCCTGGGCCACCTATCTGACCCCTCCCACCCTGCTCCCCTCTGAAGGAGATACAGATCAATCTAAGCTCCACCTCCAGAATGACAAACAGTTTGTATCCCTGGGCCATGAGAACCATGAACAAAAAATAACCTTTTTCCTCCCATGACTCAAACTACATGTGCAATAATCTACATCAAAGTGTAATACACTGAGTTATATTTATTTATCTCCTAACTGGTCACTTTATATTTTTATATTGTGTGTATGGTAATGTATAAAGTTTGCTGAGTAGTTTTTTGGTATTGTATATTTATACGTCTTTCCTTTCCCAGTATTTTATTTAAGTGTGTGTTTTATGTCATTATTGGAGACCACCTTAATATTGTACAATAACAATAAAAGCTTCTATTCTAAAAGAGTTTTTTTCTCCACTGTAGCTGATGCTTGTTTATGTAGAATTGTTTTTTCTTAATGTTATATTTTGTTATGATGTGACTTTTTCTTTTAGTTGGCTTTTTATAAATAAAGTTGAATTAAATTAAATAAAGACACTAAACAGATGTCTTCCTTAAGTTTCATCATGTTTACAGCCCATTGTATTTGTTTAATATTGTTTTGTGTTGATCTTACATAACCTAATTTGACATTACTAAATATTGACTTTGGTCAACCACTTATTTGTGTCTTTATTTAGCAAATTATGATCCATATTACTTATAACTTAAACATTACTGGTTTGATGCTTCTTTGGAACTAAATTATAGAAGGATTTTTGTAACATTTACTGTTAGTTCTCGCCAAGGTAAGTTTTAGTGGTTCTAATGTAAATGTATTTGTATCTGGCATTGTATACTTAATAAGTTAATAACAGTATGCCTATTCACAACTGTAACTAAATGTACATTTTTGTATATTTCACTGATGTCATTAATATTAGATTTATGATATATATATATATATATAGCAATAACTATATTCCTTGAGGTCTACTTTTACTAGATCTGAGTTATAAGCTGTGCTTTTACTTAAAGACAATATACAGTGATTATCAAGCCATGTGATTCTGCATATGATTATTTATTTCTAGTTTAGTTTTAATGCAGATGTGCATAAATTATGAGCACATAAGACACCATCCTAGTAAAACCTTAAAGTTGCAATTTAAAAAAAAAAAAAAACATACATAAAACATTAACACAAAGTGTCTAATGTAAAACCACGTCTTGAACGTTTTGATATTGTTTAATAAAACAATTAGCTCTGAGCTGTAAGAATTACTTTAATCACTAAAAAATAATAAATGACACAGTTATCATAAAACGAACCTAATGAGATATTTTACCTTCATGTGTTGTACTTAAAGTTTTACAGTATTAACAATGCTGTGAATCTTTAAACAATGAATTTATCCTACATTTATCCTTGTTTTAAGGTTAAAACAAAGTGGTTGTGATAGGACTAAAGCACAAATAAAACAATTTTGTCTCTAGAGGAAATCCAAACGATCGACATCATTCACAGAAACGCTGATTAATTTATATGTTGTTGATGATGTGCATTATACTTTGTTTTTTAATGTAACACTGCTGAGGAATCCGGTTTACAAAGGTATTAAAACACAGATAAACCTAAAGGAAATGCCTAGCCAACATGGCTATGCTATCGGTTTTATTTTGTATTTTTTTCTTCATTTCATGTTCCGGAGCAGGGCATGGATGTTCTGCAGCTGGACCCTCTTGGCTGTTTGTGGCGTGAACGTTGGGCGTGGCCTGCCTGTGAATACACTGTTTAAGGCCTGCTGGCCATTACAGTGCATCATAGACCTGCTGCCTGCACGTCTTTAAGTTTGTGTTTCCTAGTGTGTTCTGCTCACACTCGTCTTTTCTTTATATGATTGGTGCTAAGCCGCTATACGGCAGACTGTGTATATTGTTGTGTATTCCTGCTCCATTTGAATCCTAGGTTTTAATGCTGATTCAGGAGCTGACAGTCCCATCTGGTGGTGGTAACATTATGTTTGTTTGCAGTGCACCCCAATTATTCTGTATGTTGTGAGGGTGTTTTTTTTTCTTTTGGTGCTGTCCTCCAGCAGCAGCGTGTGTGTGTGTGTGCGTGTGTGTGCAGTTGTAGCCGTTTTAATTGTAAAACGTTTACCATTGAGATAAAAATATATGTATTTTATATCATTGTCCATCAATAAAACAGAAGTTGTACCATTAGTAATTACTCCTCTAATAAATGTGTAAATGTAGAACAGTGTCTTCCTCTTTGTGGAACACAGAGTTGTTGTGTCCTTAAGTCCCTATTCTCCACTATTGGGTGGTGTTTTCACTGGTAATATTACAGTAAATAGAACTAGTGGGGATTACACACTGCTATCAGGGTAGCTGATACCTCACTGTCACATTATTTATCTTATTTTATTTTTACTACTGTAATGTGTCTGTATCTAATCCTTATTTTTAACAGCCTTTTACTTCATTATGTACTTTTTAACGTTTATTCTTTATTTCTTCTTGTTTAACATTTATCCTTTTTATTAGTAATATTTATTGAGTAACGTAAGTAATTTCAGTGATGTTAAAATAACTAATTATTTATTATAATAAAGACAATAATATTAAGGCGTACATTAGTGTTTGATACATTTATAATGTCTACTGAATACAGAAAAAGATAATTTACATGGTAAACACTGCTTTCAGTTCATTAAAGATAAGAACAATAGATTTTAAGTGTTTTAAGACAAACTAACATCAACTACTGCACAAAACAAGACATAAACACAAGCTCACTGGGGACATCTACTGGTGAGATTTAGAGATATAACTTTAGTTGGAAGTTGTACAACTATTTAACAGTTGTAGTTAAGATGTGGAAATAGATTCAGGGATTTTTTTGCATTGTTTGCACAAGTAAATGACTATCTTTGTGTACATGTTTATTTTTCATTTATCATTAAGCTTTACATTTAAGATACAACAATATAACCTATATTTGTCCCACAAAAAGGAAATTAACAGTGTTTCAGCAGCAGTAGATAAATAAACAGGGTAATAAACAATAGGAGATATTTACACACACATGGTCCTGTACACAGTACAGTGAGAAAGAGGGAAGATAATGGTGCATGAAGGAACATTACACAATAAAATATGTAATTCTTAAATTGTCTTTTCATGATTTATTTATCAGTCGTGTGTTCCTAGGATACCTCTTTATCCTAGTCAGCGACCTATTACCCTAAGGTAATCCTCTATTTTATCCCTAACCTTATGCCATGGTTCTAGCCCTAGGACCTCAAATGCAGAGAACCCGAAACATGTGCAGTGGATGTGAGATGCTCACCAGAAGGATGATGAAGACTCAGGAGATGGTCAGGTAAGTTGAAACAGAAGTGGTCTTTTATTGAACATATAAAAATATGCTCAAGGCCACCTTGACGTCTGACGCAGCAGACGTCTCACAGAAGGAAGACCCCGAGCCCAAGAAATCTCCAATTATTTATACTGTGTAATGACCTAGATAAACAGTTGATTGACGTCTTCTTATCTTCTTCCCCACAACCACAGTCGTCCAGATCCAGTGATCACGACTCTTTCAGCAGGTGTGCCACTGGTTGTGGCTGCTTTTTATCTTATCTTCTCTGCTCTGCAGAGTCTGTGATGCCTCTGCAGCTGTTTTATCATACCCAGTACATCATTTCAGCTCTTATCTTATCTTCTCTGCTCTGCAGAGTCTGTGATGCCTCTGCAGCTGTTTTATCATACCCAGTACATCATTTCAACATTCATTAATTGCCAGTACAAAATATATCCACTACTTATACTGAGCTTCAAAAAACAATAAAACAATAAAACTTCTAATAGACCTGAGTGTGTTTGAAGCATGGTTATATGATTTATTTATTGCAGCATATTAACATGATTATACTGGAGGAATCCTAATACCAGGATTGCATTACACCCCCCTTTGAAATTATGTAGCATCATTTTAACACAACACAGGTAAAACATCAAAAGTAAATGTAAGAATAATAAGAAAAGAAAGAGGTGACGGTGAGAATCAAATACAGCCCTGAAGGATGTAAAATCACATCTCATTACCATTACCGAAATTTGGCAAACAGACATAGTCGTGAGGGCACTGCTTTTTAGCTGCAGGAGGAGTCTCCGATCCAAGGCTTTTACGCTTGGCCGGAGGACGAAGCTGAGTCTCTCTGCCCGTGGAAGTAACCTCAGATGATTGACACACCCGACTAGCGGACTCCTCCGCCAGAATGGCATCCAATTCATCCAAGCCATCACCAACACCAACCACAGGAGAAGACACACCACTCTCACCCCCTGACTCCCCTAATGGGGCACACCAGTCAAAATCATCCATTTCTGGAGGCTGGCCACCCAGATACAGTTCCTCGATGGCTTCAGCTATTTCAGTGTCGGTGAGATCATGCAACTCCTGCAGCGGCGGTGAGGCTGCGTCAAAATTCCACACATCATTGGCATCACCCCAAACCTTCTCCACCGCCAAACCACCTGTAGCCGTGTCACTCCCCCCTTCGCCCTCAACAGCTACCTCAACCCCCATGTCCGTCTCTGTTAGGGTCCAAGCAGTGAGGCAAGGAGACAACAGCGTTACATTTCCAAAAAAGGTGCTTTATTGGCCACAGACTAACACAGGCCAAGAACAGAGGTAGCATGTGCAACAAGAACTAACACAAAACCAACTGCCTCAAATGAGACAGGAGTCAACTTAAATACAGTTTGGACCATACCAAATATAAATAAGGAGAAACACAGGGGATAAACAACCAAAACTAAGGGACAAACACAGCCCCCTTAACCTCAGTCCCCCTCTGCAATGGTCTGGTCCACTTAAGGCCGCCTCCAGCTCTCTCCAGGCCAGCCCCTCACCACCTCTGTTCTTAAAGGGACAGAGAATAATGTCAGTGGCAATCATCAAATGATTTAGGAGGTGTTACCTCTGTGTGGCCCGGCCATCACACACCCCCCCTCTTCAGGACTCTCGCTACCCCAGAGAGAGAGATAATCTACTGTTACATTATCCTTTCCTGGGATGTGTTGAATGGAGAAACAAAAAGGCTGTAGGGCAAGATACCACCGTGTTATTCTCCCATTAGTATCTTTCATCCTTTTGAGCCATTGTAAGGCTTTGTGGTCCGTCTCCAGGGTAAACTCACGGCCGAGAAGGTAATATCAGAAAGAATCCAGGGCCCACTTGATGGCGAGAGCTTCTTTTTCCACTGTTGAATATCGAACCTCACGGGGGAACAACTTCCTGCTAATGTAGGCCAGTGGGTGGCGATCATGCTGGGGTCCCTGCAAGAGGACAGCTCTGAGTCCTCTTTCAGAAGCATCAGATTTCACAATAAAAATTTGGAGAATATAAAACTGGATTCTTACTCAGTGACTGACGTACAGTATGTCCTGAAAGGCTGCCACTGCTTCCTTTGTCCACTGTATGTGGTTCGGATTCCGAGATCCTGTCAGGTCAGTCAGAGTTGCCGCCCAGGCAGAAAACTGGGGGATGAAGTGATGGTAGAAGCCAGCCATCCCCAGAAAGGAGCGTAGCTGCTTCTTTGACTGGGGCAGGGAACAAGATTCCAAAGCCTTTATTTTGTTTACCTGCGGCCGCAGCACTCCACCCCCAATGACATGTCCGAGGTACTCAGTTTGGGAAGCTGCAAAGACACATTTGGCTGGATTTACAGTAAGGCCAGATGCTTGCAAACACTGCAGAACAGCTTGCAAGTGGTCCATATGCTCCTCCCAATTTGAACTGTAAATGACAATGTCATCCAAATATGCTGCTGCAAAACTTGAAAATTCCCTGAGTACCTGATCCATAAGTCTCTGAAAGGTTGCTGGTGCACCATGTAATCCAAAGGGCATCACCGTGAACTGGAAGAGTCCCCATGGCGTTCGGAAGGCGGTCAATTTCCTGGACCGCTCAGTGAGGGGAACCTGCCAATATCCTTTAGAGAGATCTAGAGTTGTCAGATATTTGGCCTTCCCAAGCCGTTCAAGCAGGTCATCAATCCTCGGTGTAGGATAGGAATCAAAGAGTGATATAGAATTAAGGTACCTAAAGTCTATGCAAAACCTTATGGTTCCGTCCTTCTTTGGAACCAGGACCACAGGGTTACACCACTCGCTTTTCGAAACTTCAATGATCCCCAGGGACAGCATTAGGTCAACCTCCTTCTTTAACGAGATCCGCAGGCACTCAGGAATCCTGTAACTGAGTCTTTTAACAGTAGCACAATCTTGGAGTACAATATCATGCTCAACAATATCAGTTCTTCCTGGGTTTTGCTGAAAAACATCCATTTTACAAAGTGTGCTCACCTGGCCTCTTTGTTCTTGTGGGAGGTATGTTAAATCAAAGTCCTGACCAGAAGCTGCAGATGGAAGGTATTGCTCTTCAACCTCCTCCTCTTCTTCCACTCCTCTAATTAGCATCACACTCCTTCCAGGCCTCTCCACCCACTCTTTCAGTAAATTTATATGCAGCACTTTATTTGAGTGGCGCTGTCCTGGACCTTCAACCTGATATGTTGTCGGACCGAGCTTCTTGATCACCTTAACTGGCCCCTGCCATTTAGCCAGCAGCTTATCGTTTTCACTCGGCAGAAGCACAAGAACTTGTTGTCCAGGGCTGAACGATCTCTCACGAGCTGACTGGTCATACCCGGACTTCTGCTGCTGCTGGGCCTTCTTCATGTGTGCTTGAGCCAGTTCGCTCATCCTTTCCAGGCGCTCCCTCATCTGCACAACATATGAGACCACATTAACAGGTTCCCCCCTCCCCTCCTGTTCCTCCCAGATCTCTCTGAGCAATGAGAGTGGTCCACGTACCTCATGCCCATACAAAAGTTCAAACGGAGAGAAACCTGTGGAGGCCTGGGGTACTTCCCTGTAGGCAAACAGGAGGTATGGCAGCCATTGGTCCCAGTCTGTACCCGTGTTGTTGACAAATTTCCGGAGCATCTGCTTTAAGGTCTGATTAAAGCGCTCTGTCAGCCCATCAGTCTGAGGATGATATGGTGTAGTCCTCAGACGTCTGATGCCAAGGAGCTGATACACCTGTTTTAGCAGAGTGGACATAAAGTTAGTGCCTTGATCTGTCAATATTTCTCGAGGAAACCCAACTCGTGAAAAAAACTGTACCAGGCAGAAAGCAACAGTTTTCGCCTTGATATTTTTCAATGGAAAGACCTCTGGGTACTTGGTAGCATAGTCACTTATAACTAGCATGTAGCGATATCCAGATTTACTCCTTTCAACAGGCCCAACAATGTCCATTCCTATACGTTCAAATGGAGTTCCAATAATTGGCATGTTTTGGAGTGGAGCTCTGGAGGGCATTCTTGGTGATGTAATTTGGCACTGAGGGCAACTGTGGCAGAACTGTGCTACATCCTTGTGGAGTCCAGGCCAATAGAAATAGTGAAGAATGCGTGCTGCTGTTTTGTGCTTACCAAGATGACCAGCCCAGGGCACTGAATGGCCCAATTTGAGTATTGTACTCCTCACCACTTGGGGGACATCCAGTTGCTGTACTGTCCCCTGCTGGCGATACAGTATGTCATTATCCAGTATATACTCGAACATCTCTCCGGCTGCTGCTCCAACTTCCTGGAAAAGAGGCACTAAAGATGGATCAGACTTTTGCATTTCAACAATATCTGTAGGCATTTCAAAATCAATAGACAACTCTGGTTCCGTATTTTCGATAGGCGTCACAATTGTATGTTGAAACTTTTCTTGTCTTCTCTTCCTCCGTGATTTTCGTGCCTTTCCAGGTTTTGTCTCAAACTCCTCATTATAAAAGGGAAAAGCACTAAGCAGATCAAAAGTCTCTTCACGTTTTTGAGCTTGAGCACGAGTAAAAGCAGCACAACAAGTTTGGCTTTGATCCTTCTCCAGTAAATCAAATAACACTGGTAAGTCCCGGCCTAAAACTACCGGGTATGGCAAACTGTCCACAATGCCAACCTTCAGCAAGTTAGTTTGGTCGTCTATCTTTAGATACAAATCAGCTGTAGGATAATTTTTCTTATCTCCGTGTATACAACAAATGGGTATAGTATCTGCCACATTTATCTGGTTCAAAGGGACATGTTCTTTATGAATCAAAGTCTGGTCACTCCCGGAATCCAATAGCGCTTTTAGAGCAGTCCCATTCACTTCAATGTTGGCCATTTTCACAGTTTGGAGATTATTTACTGAAAGTTCAGTTTGCGACCAGGGAGCATAACACATTTGGGTCATTTTAGCTGTATTTTTGGGACACATGGGTTTTGTATGACCCTCAATCCCACAAAGGAAGCAGATAGGTTTTCTCCCAGAATATTTCTGTGGCCGCCTTGACTGATTTTCAACATTTTGTGGTTTACTCACACCTTCTGCCCCTAGGAGGCGCTGTGGAGCCGAATCATAGTCCCAGGTCATCTTCCATTCTTCACGGCTCCATGTTTGTCCTTGCTCTCGCGCAGCCACAAAAACGTCAGCCAGTTCCGCTGCCTTCAGGGCAGTTTTGGGGTCACGTTCTTTAATCCAGACCTGAAGCTCAGGGGACAACATTCTCAAGTATTGCTCCAAAATAATCACTTCACCAATATCATGGATGGTTTTACTTTTTGGTTCAATCCACTTCACATACAATTCTTTCAGCCGTGCATACAGTTCCTTTGGGCTCTCACCTGCATGGATCTCAAGAGAGCGAAATCTCTGCCTGTAGGTCTCTGAACTAATATTATATTTTGACAAAATTGCAGATTTTACTTGTACATAGTCAAGTGAATTTTCAAAGTCCATGTGCACATATGCCCCTCTTGCTTTCCCTGTTAATAATGGAATTAGATGGAATACCCAATCAGATTTAGGCCATCGGCATGCAAGGGCGATACGTTCAAATGTGATCAAAAAATGTTCCATATCATCATTATCTGTTAGTTTTTCCATTCTAGGTTCATGACAAGTGTGGGACTGACCAGTCAGAGTTTGTGAGGAAGACATGTGCTCTGCTTTAGCCTGTGCATCAGAAAAGTCAGCTTGACAAGATTCAGATCCTGGCTCTCTACTTGATAGTGGATCGGTGTTTTTACTACTCACTTCTAACTGCAAGAGTTGAAACTTGTGTTCCAGAGCTGCAAATTGTTGCTGTTGTTTGACCTCTCGAACATTCTGCTGCCCCATGTGTGTCTGAAGAATGGCCATTAGGTCTGAGAGTGTTGGCTCCTCCCCTTCTTCCTCAGTGCCCTTTACCTCTCCAGAATCTCTATTTT
This sequence comes from Gouania willdenowi, assembly GCF_900634775.1. Taxonomy (NCBI): domain Eukaryota; kingdom Metazoa; phylum Chordata; class Actinopteri; order Blenniiformes; family Gobiesocidae; genus Gouania; species Gouania willdenowi. The sequence goes on along the minus strand of NW_021144906.1, from coordinate 160,436 downwards.
CCTCCATTTCTCCTTCAGAGTCTTTTCTTTCTACTACTCCATGTGGTTCTTTCCGGGGTCGTCCTCTTCCTCTCACAGGCATTCCCAAAAAAAAAATTGAAGGTATGATCCAAAAAATGATCAATGAAGACAGAAAAAAAAAACCTTGTCCTCACTGGCTGATTCCACCACTGCCACCAATTGTTAGGGTCCAAGCAGTGAGGCAAGGAGACAACAGCGTTACATTTCCAAAAAAGGTGCTTTATTGGCCACAGACTAACACAGGCCAAGAACAGAGGTAGCATGTGCAACAAGAACTAACACAAAACCAACTGCCTCAAATGAGACAGGAGTCAACTAAAATACAGTTTGGACCATACCAAATATAAATAAGGAGAAACACAGGGGATAAACAACCAAAACTAAGGGACAAACACAGCCCCCTTAACCTCAGTCCCCCTCTGCAATGGTCTGGTCCACTTAAGGCCGCCTCCAGCTCTCTCCAGGCCAGCCCCTCACCACCTCTGTTCTTAAAGGGACAGAGAATAATGTCAGTGGCAATCATCAAATGATTTAGGAGGTGTTACCTCTAAGTGGCCCGGCCATCACAGTCTCACTCTCACCACAACATTCTCTATGTGGTGACAACACATTGCCAATCGCAGCCATCCGACTAGGACCAGGCCGCATTTCATTCTCACCCTCATCCTCGGAAGGACAAGCAGAAGCGAGGCTTTCCTCCTCACTGCTTTCCTCCACCTTAACATTCGGCGGGTAGTGGGCTTCTAAAGCCCCCTCCCAGATAGATTCCTCCAAAAGTGAGACCCAGGATTTTCCTGGAGCATAAGGCTTGACGCCACCTGGACCTGGCAACACGCTTTCCTGTCTTCCCCTACCACTGTTTCTCTTGAAATCAGTTAAGAACCTGTCACCAATATCCACCGTGTCGCCCAACCTCCCTACCAGGCTAACTGCTTCTTCATTGGCACCAAGCCAATATTCCCGTGTCCCCAAATGGAGTCCTCCCTGCATTGCTACCCTAGCGCCTGATACAATGTTGGCAAGGAAAGGTTGGACATTTCTAGACCCAAACGGGTAGTTTCCCAGAGGTAAGTGAAATCTCAGGGATTCTCCGCCATCCAGCCGGACGGCATCCTGCATCACATCCATCTTTCCTAACATAGCATTAACAGCCATATCCCCATGATCATTGTATCTCACCCTCGCCAGCTGAATAGTACCGTAATACGGGACTGGTTGCGAGCACCACCTAGCGGAGCCTCTGAGGCTCCACCAGACTGACTCATCCAAGCCATGGTTTCCGGTGCTTCCACCCAGACGGTATGCACCTCTCCTGTCCCCCCAGTGGAACGGAGGAGCAGGAGACAGCAAATACAGTCTTTCACCATAAAGCCAAAAAGGCATCTCCCCATCGAGTGGATCGATGAGCAAGTCTAATTGCTCAACACCCATCCGTGGAGGTTCTTCCATTAAAGGCACGTGCAGACCGCCTTTCTTTCCCCAGTTTAACATCCAGTCGTCACTGGAGGGAATCTTGACCCCTTCCGGCAGTGGCCCTGGATGAGTGCGCAAAGGGAACTCGTCGAGGTTTTCCTCTTTTATCTAAATCCAATATAGTTCCCACATATTCATCTTGCCAATTTTTGGTAAGGATCCCCTTACGCCTCACTATGGTAGCCTGCGGTGTCTGTTTCTGCAGCTGCGTCTGGTGAATCCTCATCCAGACTCTGAAGGGCAGGTTTATCGCTGTCCCCTTCCGCTGCTGATACGGGACTTGTCTTAAATAATCACGAAACATGTTTTTGTTGACCAAAGTCTTGTCCCACAGGACTGGCCGTCTTTCTTTATCAAGTCTTTCTTTTTGATTACGATAGATGTTAATAAATGCATGCATAAGTGTTGGTTCACCTCCTCCAACTGCCTTCTCTGTCTCTCTGACGGGTGCCCAGAGATCAGTATCCGTTCCCCATTTTATCTCCTGGTACTCCTTCAATCCCTTCCACCATTTCCCACGAGGTTCCGGAATCCCAAAGCTCCGAGGCACCACGTCAGCGTCTTGTAATGATTACACAGAGAAATGCGCAAGGTCTATATTACTACCTCGTGCAGTCATCACAGGCTCTGTGCGTACTTCAAAATACGCTTTAGAGAAAGAGAGAGGGGAATTTAGTCTCAATTTTTGTCCTGCAATAAAAGCTATAAAACAGGATGCTATCCAGACCGTAGGCTGAGCAAGGGCAATATTTAATATGCCCATTGACAGAAAACATGCCCAGACTACGGCCATTCCCCTGACATTCCTGGAGTTTCTTTTCTTCCCCCAGATATGCCAGCATGAGGCTACAAAAATCGCAGCACCCACTGTGTAGCATCCTGCCCCAATGAATCTGTACACATTGGGGAGTCCATAAATTACTCTAAGGCAAGTCAAAAAAATGTCTATTACATAGATTACTACTGCCCCCATCCAAGCGTGATCCTCATATCCGTTAAGCGGAATCCCACACTGTGTGAGAAAGAGTAACACTACACTTGAATGCATTGGAGTAATTGCCAAAAGGAATCTATTCATTAATCCCTTTACCAGTATCATTACCAGATTAAGCATCGTCTTTCCCAACTCAACAGGATTTTTCTTGTCTGAGATGGCAAAGAGGACCAACATAACCTCTAAAATGTTAGCCCACTCACAGTCTCTGGCTTCCCAGCTTGCGTCTGAGGTGGGGCCAGCTATGGAGTTGTTAGTCAACATCTCATAGGTGGCGTTTCCAATCAGAGTTATTGCATCAGGCATCATTGTAGTCATACTCACCGGGTGAGAGGCGTGTGGTTTAGGTCCTAGATGCGCTGGAGTAATCATTTTGTCAGCGTCAAGGAAGAATCTTTTATTCTAAGCAGTTTTTTAGCTTCAGAGAACAGCTTGATCCTTGGAGGTGTGCAGGAGTTGTCTGCTCAGTGAACAGTGGAGTTTTAAACAAATGCTGCCACTTATCTAAAGGGCCTGACATAACCCTCACCCTCCCACAGCTGTGCACCAAAACATTAGAGCAGGATGTGGCTTCTCACACCTGCGTATCCGTCTCGCTACTCAAGGACAGAGGGGTCAGTTCAGCTGCTGCTTTCCTTTTTTCTTTTTTCTTAATTATTTCTTGTTTGAGCTTCTTAGCTCTCTCTATTGTCATATCAGCATTCTTTGCCTGTGCCAACCTCAGTCTCCTCCTAACTGAAGCTCTACAGGGCCAACAGAGACATCTCCATACTGGTTTACATACATAACAGACTTTAGCTATTACTCCTACTAAGATTATTGAGCTTATACAAAACAGAGCCCATTTCATGTAAAACCATATCATACTCCACCAACCTGTGAAATTCCCCCACCAACTTTTAATCTTTTGGCCCGTTGTCAACACTCCTCCTCTAACAGCGTGCCATCCTGCAACAACAGTATCTCCTAAGCCGGGTCCGTAATTAGTAATTCTCCATTGTCTCACTACTTCAGTCCTATCTCGACTACAGGAAAATATTCCTCTGTCTTCGTGTTTGTATGTGACATCAGTAGTATTGGGTCTGATTAACCTTTTATATGAGCATCCTGCCAAAGGCAGCACTGCACATTCTTCCTTATCATATAGGGCATTCCACCAACATGTCAAATTATAAGGTATATACCACGGTGATTCTGGTGACATATTGTCTGTATACTTAATTAATTCCCATACCCATATTCTATAATATTCAAATTCTCTTTCATCAGTGCGAGAACCATCCATTTTATCATGTCTACACATGTAAGACTGAGTCCACCCCCACCTATTATACATAAGCACTCCTGGTTCCAACCCTTGGGGCCATCCTACTGGTGCAAAATGTTTAGGCCAATGAGGCAACCTCAGTCTTGCTGTAGGCTTTACACATGTAGATTCCCTATTTCCTGCCAATATCCATGAAGCCGCAAACTTTCTTCCTTGCTTCCTAGCACCGCTAAGTAGTGCCTTTAGACTTCTTTCACTTCTTGTTTTAACATGAGCACATTCCCAAGTTGTGTTGTGAACTACTTCATGAGTAATGAACCAGTCAGAGGAAACATTCCTCCAACCTCTCTCGGTTACACAATAAGATTGCTCACCTTCCGGGCCTAATATTACCCTTTCTTGTATTTTGCCCCACCTCATCATGGGATATTGGTTTTGTGGCGCCAAGGGAACCCAGGCTATCATATCATTTCCTGCCTGGTCAGCTTTTCCTCTCTGTATACCTTTCATTATAACATATGACCATGGGTTTATCATGGTCCACCATTCGTGACCATGTATGTCCCACGTGAACCCTGTGTCTGCAAGAGTTGCGTTGGGGTTACTCAGAACTGATTTAAAATATTTAAATGGGTAGGAATATACCAAACTCCTTTCACTGGAATACAAGGTAGTAGCCGATGCCGGAAATAGAGTTTGTATAGTGTCTGCATTAAAGATTTTCTCTTCATCTTCTGGATAAGGCTTATCATATTTTCTAACAGTATGCAACATTCCTGGTTTCAATATTTTAAACTTTTCACCGCTCCTGTCTTGATTTGCTGGGGCAAAACCAAGATCTTCATAGTTTTTCTCTGTAAAAAAGTTCCCCCAGTGGGTTCTTTCTATTGTTATTTCTCCTTGAAATCGAGTTGCTTGTTCTTTCCTAATCAAAGCTTGTTGGTAGTTCATTACCTGCAAATCCCAGGTTGTATCTTGATATAGCCTACCCCATTTAATTCTTTTTAACTTCCCCCAGACATCACTGATATCAAGATTCCCTATATTGGAGTATAAAGGTAATATCTTCATTTTGTCAGTATGCTCTTTTGGAAGCCAGTCTAGGCTGTCTTTTACTGTGTCTGATTCCTCTTCTATTATTTCATCAGAATACAAACTCCTTTTCCAAGTATCTTCTTCTGTATACAACTTGCCCGTATGATCATAGAATTGCCGGTTATCTTTTTCGTTATGATCATTCGGCGGGTAAACTGCTATCCTATGAGTTGCTTCACTCTTAGTGCCTGGATTGACATAAGACATAATATATGGAACCACCAACACTCTCATATCTTCTGAATCAAAAGATTCCACTGGGTTCTCATTACCTATTATCATACCAGCTAAATTAAACCAACTCCATGCCTCAAAAAATACCGTAGAATCAAGCTCTGATTTTTTCCTTACGTCGGACAATTTATCTGGTAGATGAGAACTACACTCATACATTGCTAACTCCCAATCTCTACCTCGGTATGGCCATTTATTGTTGTTACACTTCCAAATTTTTGTATTATCTTTTTGAACCTCATCTCCGCATCCTTCCGGTTTCATTATCAGCTGATGAGCCCATTTTACTTTAGTTAAATCTTCTCCAGTTTTTCCTTGTAGACACCTTTTAGCTTCCTTCCACCAATTTACTTCAGCCTTTTTCACCCATCCCTTGTAACCATCCTGTGTCACCATAGGCAGGGCAATTCCCACTAAAACACCTCCCACGGCTGTCCCAGGGGTTCAAGGGTTCTCTTTTATCGTTATAGCGAGTTTGACAAATTACCTCATTTTTCTGGTATTGATCTAATTTTGAGTACATAAGCCTTCTCTGTACTCGGGGGAATTTATTCATAAACGTATTTAACTCACTGTCTTTTTCTTTTTCACTGTTATAATGACTATAAGGCCCAGCCTTATAACCTTCTGCTCATAATACAAAGAGATCCCAGTGCCAATAAACTCCTTTCAGCGTCCACTTCTGTGAATGGCATGACTCTTTCTTTCTATCACAGAAGTCCCAGTTTTTCCCTGGATACATCCGCGGATAATGTGTTGTTTCAATATGCATATCAGGAGGTGTGGGAGAAGCCCTATGCAGGCTGAGAATTTTCCTGATTAAGGAAAAAACATCGTTTCACCTCTTCTATCCAGAATGTTTCATCTGCTAATTTATCTGTCAAGATTATTTTATTTCCCTTTTCATCTATTACATAAGTTTCTTCTTGAGCCACATGGGGAGCCACTGGGATATACATGACACAATGATCTTCATTAGCCTTTACAAACATCCCTTTTAAGGAATAATTGCTCTTTATTCCATACTGCTCCCACCATAAAGGGCCCCACTTTTTCTCAGTTTTTCCTGACATCCTCATTGTAAACTTTTGTGCTTGAACTTCACCATATTTTAAATCCCACATTGTACTTTGGTTTCCTGATATGTCATGCCAAAGGGAATTTCCCTTAGAATCATAATCAAGCTGCATTATTTGTAGGGTCTTACACTCTTTTCCGTCATTTGCTATGAGTGTGTCATTCTTCATTATTTTTCATACGTTTTGGATTATGGCAGCCAGCCAGAACATAGACCCAGTGCTGCATCCTTTGTCTAATTTGGGACCAGTTATTCCCGGATCCAGTTTATCCGTACTCCTCCTAAATCGTACTTTCCCTGTTGTTATGTTTATTTCACGATGAAGGTGGGCACTATATCTCGGCGCTGGTTTCTCTGCTTTATCCAAAAAGCCTCGTTCCAATATAGAAAAGTCCACTGTGCTATACGAGTGCTCAATTATATGTTGGGGATAAGTTATATTATCAAACTTTTCTTTAGTAATGCTCTTTGTCAAGGGTACATTCCACACCGTCTTGGAATTAACCTTTTGACAGGTGCGGCTTATTTCAAACTTTTTATTTTCCCATTTTTCCCCTTTACGGGCAATATAGGAAAACGCCGTATAATTACAAGTAATATCCTTTATTTCTTTCTTTACTCCAGTAAGTTTCAGAGTCATTGTTTCCTCAAATTTAGCACTGAATGCTAACATTCCTTCCTCAGTTTTATTACTAATTTTATTCACTATCTCCTCCCAGGTAGTTAACTCACTATCCTTTTGAGATGGGCTTCGATCTTTATCGTGGTGTATATTACAACGCTGGAGATAGGCTACTTGACTCATATCTCTTAATTTTATCATGGTTTCTTTGTCACAACACGGACCATCATAAAGCAGAAAAGGAATTTTACACCCTCTATGAATAGATGGGATTCTCCACTCTATTCCACACTCTCTTTTTTCTTTCACTTGGGATGTTCCTTTCCGTCTTTTTCCTACTGTTGCTTTTAACAACGTGGTTTGCCTTGTTGTTACTTGTGTAATACGTTGCATTGGTGCTTTTTTAGTTTCTACTGGCGATCCGGATGCCTGAGTAGTTTCATCTTTGACCATTGTTTCTTTTTGTCTTAATTCAGGCTGCAGAGACGGTGGAGTGTTCATAACCTGTTGTTCCTTCTCAAGGTCTCTTGGCAGGGAATCTATTAGGACAATGCTACGAGGCGTGGGCGGTGGAGGGAACAGAGATATGCAGGCGCTAATCACCTCAGCATCTCTCGCCTCTGCTCCCGCCTCTCCCCTCTTTTGCAGCTCTTCTCTTTTCCTTCTTATTTGAACACAAATCTGTCTTGTCCTGGAATCTTTACTTCGTTTAGGTTTGCTATACCATTCATTTACATATGTTATTATGTCAACTTTTATACATGGTGTGGGCAGTTTGTGATAAGGAAGGAATTTCAACTCACCCTGATTGCATGGGTTGACTGTAGGCTTGATATCTTTCTTCAAAGCTCCTGTTTGTAGATCTCTGGCTATCTTTTCAGATTGAGGAAAAGCTTTTTCACACTCTAAATATTGGTTAGTCAAATCGACTCCTATTCCCCTCGTCTCCATCTCAAGGCCTACCTGTCGCATCTTGACACACACTTTCAACCCTCTATCAGGCAATCGTGACATCAACTCCTTATCTGCCCAACGACTAACTTGTTCTACCAACAGCTGTTCCAAACAATTATTAGCCTTTATAGTCAGATCATGGTTTTTAATAGAACAATTATCAGTCCTGTTATTAATCCTTACAATAGTTTCACCATCCCAATCTTGCAAACCTCTTCTACTCCTTACTGGGGTTGCTCGAGTAACATTCCATATAGCTATATCACCCTTTCCCTGAGTTGCTCCTAAGCGAGCCAAAAGTGTGTATGCCATAGTTATGTACTTTGTTTGGTCAAACACACAATCCTTTGGATCTTCCTCTCCCTCTTCATACTGTGTTTTCTCAGTACTGAACGGGATTAGCCACTCTTCATCCATAACCGGGGTGTAAACAGTACACTGCTTACATTTAACCACTTTTTGTTTTATCACTGCTCTTACATCAGCCGAATTCTCATAATAGGCTATACTCTGCACTACTATGTAGATGAGTAATACCAGTATCAATGATGCCATGAATCCCATTAACATCCTTGTACATAGGCCTGCCTGAGTAGCCTGCCTAATTCTTTCCTTCCACATTCTCCTTTTCATAGCCTTTTTAGCTGCTTCATATGGTTTCTAATATCTCGCCACTTGTCACTTTTCCATAGGAGATTCCTTGCCTCCAACGTCATCCTGCCGTTTCGCCACAGTCTCATTCTGGCGATATCTAAAAAATAATAACAACACATACATAACCTATTAATGGCTACCTTAAACGGGGTAACACTGGGATAAAATTTTAATATATATTACTACCCCCCTTCCCAGTGTTACTAACTCCATTTTACGCCACTGTCTCCTCATCCGAGTCTAACTCGGGACTTTTTTCTCTTAAATCTCATCCTTTTCCACAGCGACACTTTCGTCGCTACAGGCATAGGCGGCGCCATCGGTGGATCGACAAACGTGGGATCCATGTCAGTCTCCCAACTATTCTTTCCTTCTTTCTTCGCCTTTTCCATTCTATCATGGAAAAACCTAATCCTCCTGCGGCGCGAACGAGGAAAGATTGGCAATTCTCATGACGTCATCACCTGGCTGCCCTCAATCCAAATTTTAGCTGCTACGGCAATCATAACTGATGTCTCATTTTTCTTGCTCCAGTAATGCTGTGTCAGCCTTTCCAAAACCACAAACATCTTACGGAAAACATCCTTCTTATCCTTCTTCTCTGTAAGGATACCCAACTCTCATAGGTGTCTTTGCCGGAGCTATGCTCCCACTGGTGATCCAATCTTTGGAAAATCTGCTAGTATGCTGAGGAGACCAGGCCCTGACTGATCCCCTTTGGGTGTCAGAGCTACTCCCTGACATGATGTCACTCAGAATTTTGCCAACCGTTGTCAATTCTGTCTCTTCCCTAAGCAGCCTCTTACTTTTTCGCCTGATTACAGGAAGTCTCTAATTATCTGCTAACCCTGTAACGGTGTCAGATTTCACTGAGCCTTCCCATGTGGAGTTTCCACACATCACTAATGAAGCAACATGAGGCTCGACTTCTGCCATTTCTGCATGAGGGAAGACACAATGAGTACTGGGGTAAAACCTGGCACCCCCCTCCTCTATCGGGCGATGCACATAACGTGGCCCTACTCTGTGCGCCAACAAGCCAGCCGGTTCTAACCTACACCGGTTGTCACACAGAATGAATCCCCCATCCTTGCCCGAACGGCAAACACACGGGGACATATGGCTATCCAGCCTCCCACACAAAAACCTCTGGCCACATTTCTCCCAGCACCTATAACAAAATGACACCCTGCAACTTCCAGCCAACTCAACCCCCTTCAGACCTCCATGAGTCAGGTGACCCTTTTGTATCACCCTGTTTTTTCTAATTCCCATCCATTTTAAGGCGAACACCTCACAACCACACAAGACGCAGTCACCGGGCTTATACTCAGCCGCCATTACCCTCTCGCCTGGAGCGTGACCCGGCCATAAGATACGCGTCACAATTCCAGACTCAAGGGGGGCAGCCACCAGCACCAGTCCCATAGTCAAGTATGCCCTGTCGGGTACAACATGATCAAGACTCTGCACTGCCCCAGGCGCACCAGGAGTTACCCACCCTGCTATAGCAATAGAGGGGGTATTTGCCACCCTCCTGAAGAACGCCGGGACATGAGGCCCAACCATAGCATCCCTATCAATCCCTGACGGCTCCGTCTCGGAGACGCATTTTGAGTCTAACCTGCTTGGGATGGAACTTTCGGCCATCCTTAACGTATATTACGTTACCCTCCTGTCGATCGACCGTCAACACCTCCCTAGTCTGGTTTATCCACACCTCGTCGCCTTCCTGCAACAGAGGGTGGCCATGGTAAGGGTGTATTTCCGGGCGACGCAATTTCGGCTGACTCAAACCTTGACTGATAGTATACAGGTTTTCAGGGGTCCACCAGTCTTTGCCTATTACGGATATAGCTTCCTTGCTACTCCTCACGGCCCTTTCCGCCACACCATTTGTGTTGGATTGGTACGGCATAGTTAACGTGTGTTTAATGCCTAGGTTTGCCAAAACCGTTTGGAACCTATTTCCCGAAAGCATCGTCGCATTATCACTACGTAACTCCTGTATTGTCTGATTACCCTCTAAATAACTCAATACGCATCTTTCTGCTTCATTCTGAGTTTCATGATTTTTTGGGTAAACGCGAGTATTCCCTCCAGCGTTATCAGCTATTACAAGAAACATCTTATATTTCTTATATTTTTTATCCAGGTGTCCCACATCCATTGATGCACTAACACCCGGAACATCCTCCCGGATGTACCCTTCATCGTATTTTATCGGAGCTAGGTTACCTTTTTGGAAACATTTTTCACACTCGTGCCTTAGTTTGGGGAAACATTCCTCCAGGTTTTTGACATCCACCTTGTATTCTTTCAATTTTTTCTTTAACCTTTCAGTACCTGGGTGGAGTAACATATCATGAAAATATTTTAAATATTGCATTCTATCCTCCTCAGGTATTATTATGACTCCTTCCTCATTTTTCCAACTATCTGGTAGGATTATATTAAATCCTCTCAAACCTTTCAGTTGCTTTGGGGCATCATTTCTATTTTGCACTAGATTATCCACTAATTGATTCCTCTTACTGTCATAATCTTGTTTGCCAGTATGGGAATTTACATGATCAATTATTACTCTGGTACCCTGTAATAACTGAGCTACTAATATCCAGTGTGTCTTGTGTCCTAAGTCTTGGCCTCTATAATTCTGGAACTGCCTAGATTTCCAAAACTTGAGATTATTCCTCACACCTTCTACCACGTACCAGCTGTCAGATATGATTTTATAATTTTTAATTTTCTTGACCTTCATATGCTGTAATGCGTTGACTAATGCTAACAACTCCGCTTCCTGAGCTGTCTTTCCTGCATATCCGGTCTTTCACCATATTTGCTTATTATTTTTGAAAACAATAAATCCCCATTTACCTACTTCATCACGTGTAGTCTTGCTACAATCAGTAAATACTGAATAAATCCCATCCCATGGGATTTCTTTTTCCAAAACTTCCATTACTTTTGGGTTAGGCTTATCTCCCAATACAAACTTCCAATCTGTATCCTGTAGCATTAGAGTCCATTTTCCCCATCTACTTTGGTAAGCCTTCGCGAACTCTACTGCTCCTTTATGTACTTCTTTTGTTAATGGGTTTTGAGTTTCAACCACCACTTTCCTATGGCTGAATAGGCCACATATCTCTCGATATGCTTTCCATAGTAATAGCAATTCCCTCTCAATTGGAGTATATCTTATTTCCGTATTAGAATATTTGTGAGATATATATACAAAGGGCTTATCACTTCCTTCTTCGGTGGCTTCTATCCAGCCTCCTTCTTCCCACATTTCACTTTTTAATCTAATAGGATCAAGTCCTGTAACCGGTGCTAAAGGCCTAACAGCTGCTTTTATATTAGTTAAGACCTCTTCAAATTTAAATTTTTCCTCTGCAGTTAGTGGCCTATCTTTTTCCACTAGTTTTTTTCTTATCTTTATCCCATTGTCTGAGGCCTATCTTTACCGCCTCTATTTCTTTTACAAGCACCGGGTATCCTGGTATTCCTGACCTAACCCAGCTCATTTTTCCCATACATCTCTCCAATTCTTTTATGGTTACAGGGGCTAATTCATCCAAATATCCTTATACCCTCGTTATGGTGTCCCCTCCAATCGTCATTCCAATATATTTTACTGATGGGATTCCAATTTCACATTTTGAAAGACTTATTTTTACTCCAGCTTCTCGCAGCCTCTTTAGAACTTCTTCTAATAATTTTAGATGTTCCTCCTCGGTATCAGATGACAGGAATATGTCGTCTATATATACCTGGGCAGAAGTATTTTCCAATATTTTTTCCATCCTCTCTTGGAATGCATTAGGTGAGTTACAAAATCTCTGCGGAAGCCGTGTCCAACAATACCCCTGGCCTCCTACCATAAAACATGTTTTTAATTGAGACATTTTGTCTAATGGAACACTCCAAAATCCATTAGCCAAATCTATTGAAGAATTGAATTTTTTTGGTCTTAAACTCATCATCGTAGTTTTTGGATTTACCATAATTCTGACATCTTTTACTGTCAGGTCGTTTAATGCTTTCAAATTATGCACTACTCAATATGTGCCGTCCTTTTTAGGTACGGCTTGTACTGGCATTAAGCAGGGTGTTTCTTTTATTTTCCTGACCACACCTAAGGTCTCTAATTCTTTTATTGTTTTAAGGAATTCTTTCTCCGCCTTTCCTAAAGGGTATTGAGTTTGTTTCCCTGGCATAGCGCCTTGAATGACGTAAGGCTCGGTTTTCATGAATCCTACATCATTCTTAAACTGTGCTACTTCAGCTGTTTTTAATATTCGTTTTAATTCTTTTTTGTCTTTTATATGTGATTTTTCAATCACCGAGTCTATCACATCTGGTATATTCTTTTTTTTTTTTTTTTTTTTTTTCACCTTGTCTGCACATGCTGTTGAAGGTTAACACTACAAGAAGTGCAATCTTTTAACAGCAATGCATATTTTATTATTGCAATTAAATAAATGAATTTATTTCATTGCATAATTGTGACCATCACCAGCCCTCCCTAGGGAAGGGTAAATACTTTATTAAAGGGAGGATGTAAAAAAGAGAGGGCAGTGTTACACCAGGGTGAGGGGGGTGGGGGGGGGAGTTAACAGGGAGGAGGGATACAAGATAGGAAAACAAATGGGTGGGGAATAGTCAATAAGTTTCAAGTGATGTGATGTGAAATTGTGGTTGTGTATATTGTGCTTATTGTTGTGTTATCAAGCCAGTCTGGTGACCAGTGTGCGGCTTAGGAATAATGGTGGTGGCTGTGAGCAGAGGAGGAAGTGAGTGGAAATTCCATAAAACAGGTATTTGGGAACAACGTGTCTATGGTTGAGCCCAGTATGAGTGTTATCCCACAGCCCGAGGCCAGTGCGTCCATGACAAATGTGATTCCAAGAGCCGCTACTGCAAAACCCATGAGCCGCCCCCGGGCCCGAAGAAGCAGTCGGGCCAGCAGAAAGAGCGAGAGATCTAGGGGCCCCCGGCGACCACCCCACGGCCAAGCAGCCCCCCGAACGCCCCCAAGGTCCCAAGCCGAGAGGCTGCCATTGCCCCCCCAATACACACCCGAAAAGCCCCCAAGGAGCCAAGGACCCAGCGCACCACGCCACCGACTCCAACCCCGAACCCCCAGGCCCCCCAGCCCCCCACCCCCCCACCACCACCCACACCCCCGCGCCCAGCCCCCCGAGGGGAGGGCCCAGAGAGCCCCCCGCCCGAGACCCCAGCGGAGGAGCCAAAGCCCACGCCCAGCAGACGACCAGAGCCACGCCGAACGGGCAGCCGGCGGGCACCCGCCGGTGAGCCCAGAGCCAGCAGGGACCCGACCCCAGGCCAGGAGGACCCGGAATGGATGCAGCACCAGGAGCAGCCCGCCCAGGGCGAACGACCACACTCCAAGCCGCATAAGGCACCAGGGGGCCGCTGGGAGTCCCCCCGCCGGTCCCCAGGCACCCCAACCTAGCCCCCCCGGGTGCCCCAGATGCTGATGCCGCCCGCGCCACGAGCTTCAGTTCTTTAAAGCCAGGGCCCCCTCCAGAGGCCAAGCCAGACCGCCCCGCCGGGATGTGGCCCCCTAATCTGGCCCCGACACCCTGCCTCACGGGGGATTGCCCAAGCAGGGGCCGCACCAGAAGGTATGCAAGGGCGCGGCACGCGCCACCCACCCCGGAAGACCCCCGCCAGGACCGGCCCGGCCAGCCGGCCAAGCACCCCGGGCCCCAGGAGCACCCCCAGGGACCAGGACCCCCCAAGGGCAAGCCCCCGGGCCAAGCCCCCCGGGACGCGCCCCCCACCCCAGCCCAGGTCCCGGCCACAGCCCAGCAGGACCGCACAGCCCCAGACGGCACAAGGCCAGCAGCCCAGGGCCCGCCGCCCCACGGACAGCGCAAGCCACGGGGCAGCGCCCCCCGCCGGCCCGCGAGCAACCGGCGACCCCCACCGCGGGGACGGAGGCACCCCAACGGCACACATCCAGCGCGGGACAGCAGCCCCCAGCCAAAGATGCCCCGGACCCACCCACCAGTCCGCAGATGGCAGGACATACCCACCAGGCGGCCGAAAGCAACCTCAACCACCGGAACAGCTAACGCCGCCCCCCCAGTAAACAGCATCATCCCGAGGCGCCAAACAACCCTGCCCCAACCCCGGTGAGGACACCAGCACCCCCCCAGCACACCCACCCCCCAAACCGGCGAGGCAGGCCGCCCCGGGCCCGCACACCGCGGGGCCCGCCCCCAAGGCCACCAGGAGACAAAGCAAGCACCAAGCCACACCCAAGGGGGAGAGGCACCCCCGCGCCCCACCCGGCCGACACAGCCCAGAAAGACCCCGCAAGGAGAGACCCCGGCAAAGCCCCCCTGAGACCCACCGCCACGCCCGACCGCACCATCTTGATGTACTTTTACTCTATGCAGTGGCCCAGCCACCAACAGAGGGGCCAGGCCCCCACCGGAGAGGCCCAAATATGTGTACCAACCCACCACCCTGTTATGGTGCCTCTCCATTCCCCAATGGAGAGGCACTTCCCGATCCCCTGTGTGAATGTGTGTGTTTGGTGAATGTATGGGGTGTAATTAAAAAAAGGGGGATGGAGGGGAGCGGTGCTCCCCCTCCAGCCTCTGTGGATTTATGTGTATGTGGTGTAATAGGCCGGAGGGTGTAAATGATGATACACCCTCCGGGGGGTGGCATGTTGAGATGCGATTAAAATTGGAGGGATTAGTAGGGCAACTAGAGGTGGGAGGGCCGCCCCCACGCCACTACATAGTAACACAGGTGGCGGCCCCCCAAGGGTTGGGTATCGGTGTGTGGTGCATTTTGTGAGTGAGCCAGACCAGCTGGGAGTGGGGTGAAGTGAACATGTAGGAGGCCTGTCCAGTGTGAGCCGGGCCCGTCCGCGTGGCGGGCCACGCGAGAGGGTAGATGGCGCAGACGGGCAAGTGGCACTGCGGGCCCCGGAACAGCACAGTCGGAGACCCCCCCCCACGGCACCCCCCAGACCGCGCCGGCCCCGCGGAGCACGGCGACACCCCCCACCCCCGGGCACAGCCAGACACCAACCCCATCCCCCGGCGC
The DNA here is from genome assembly GCF_900634775.1 of Gouania willdenowi. Classification (NCBI taxonomy): domain Eukaryota; kingdom Metazoa; phylum Chordata; class Actinopteri; order Blenniiformes; family Gobiesocidae; genus Gouania; species Gouania willdenowi. The sequence continues at coordinate 144,952 of NW_021144906.1, read as the reverse complement.
CCCAGGGGGCGACCCCCGCCGCCCGCCGGCCCGGAGCAATGCCACCCCGCCACCAAGGGGAGCGGCCGAGCAGGGGGGAGGCCCATGCCCGTACCAGGGCCAGCACAGGCGCACCCGGCGCCACGATACAACACTCTCCACCGGGAGGCGGCCCCGGCCCCCCCGACGAGAGAGGACGCCATCCACCGCCAAGCAGGGCCATCCCGCCAGCCACGGACCGGCAAGCCAGAGTACCGAAGCACCCCCAGCCCGGAACCGCCCCCCCACACCAACGGCGCCAATTGAGCCCCCCCCCCCCCACGGAGGCAATCCCCGACGACCCACGCACCGGCACGAGACACCCCCCCGACGCCAGCACACCCCGAACAACAGCGGGCCCGAGGCCACCAGCCCCGCCCCGCCCAAGGCTGCGCAGCGCCGCCACAAGCCGCGGCCGGTCCCCGGGCAGATGGCCGGAGAGCACTTCCCCGGACACGTAGCCCAAGGATCCGCCCCCGGGGCACCCCCGCCCCGGAATTGCGCCCACGGCGCCCGTTGCACCCAGCCAGCAGACCAGCCAATCCCAACGCGGATCCACCGGGCCAGGAACCACGCGCCGCGCCCCCACACACCCGCCCAATACGACCCCCGGGGAGGCCCCATAGCACCCCCCACCCAACCCCTCTAGCCATAACGTCCACACCCCGGCCATTGCGGTCGTACAAAAAGCCCCCGAGGGGGCCCCGCCTGGCTCGTCGCGCAAGCGACATCCCTGGCAAAGGTGCGCCCCAGGGAGCCAAGCCAAGGACCCGCAAGGGCCGACGGAGCAACCCACAGCCACACCCCGCCACCCAGCAACCCAGGAGGCAATCGCCGACCCCGGGCAGCAGCCACCCCCAAAGCTACCCCCACCCCGGATCCCCCCGGACCGGAGCCAAGGACCCCACCACCCCAGGCCCCCCAACGAGACCACCCCCCAGCCAACCCACCCGGCACGGCACCGCCCGTCCCCTAGGCGGGAGCCACAGCCCCCCCACCAGTGCCCCAGGCCAACGGGAGCCCCTCAAACCCAACCCCACAGGATGGCGGGCGCAAGAGCAAAGGAGGAGGAAGGGGGGAGGACGAGACAGGGGGACAGGGAGCAAGGGGAAGGAGCGGCAGGGGAGCACGCAGGGCCCCAGCCCCAGAGACCAACCAGATGCGCATGCAAGGGGCAACGGCGCCAAATCAAACAGCCCCGGGACCCCGTGAACACCCAGAAGGAATGCACACCCGTGCTGAGGCAACAAGGCACCCCGGCAACCCACCCCAGCCATCCTGACCAAGACCACCCCAGAGGCCCAAGGCGGCCCCGGCCTACAGTTGGGCTAGTGCGTTAGTAAAGAGTGGTGCTGGCAGTCGCTTGCAGGCTAGATCATCAGGCTTTTAAAAATTTAGATTTAATGCAATTAAAAAAGGAGTCCAACGCTCCTCAAAGCACGTTATTTTTTTTTATTTTCTGAGAGCAGACATCTTTTCCATGGAAATAAATTCTGTGAGGAGATTTTGCCATTGGTTTATGTTTAAGGATTTTTTGTCTTTCCAATTTAGTAATATTGTTTTTTTTGCTATGGCTAGTGCCGCAAGGATTGATTGTGATTGGTTTGCTGGAGGTTGAAGCATTGTCAGGTCTCCAATCAAACAAAGATTTGGAGATAAAGGAATCCTGCAGTCCAAAATGGAGGACAGTTTTTCAGTGATTAGAATCCAAAAGTGTTGAACTGGGGAGCAAAGCCATAAGGCATGTAAATAGGAATCCGCTGTATTCTGGGTGCACTGAGAGCAGATGTCTGTTGCTGAGAAGCCCATTTTATGCATTTTCTGTTGGGTAATGTGGGATCTGTGGAGGACCTTGTATTGAATTAGCTGAAGGTTTGTGTTTTTTGTCATCTTAAAAGTATTACAACAAATTTCTGTCCAGAAATCAGTGCTCGGGGTGATTGAGAGTTCGGCCTCCCACTTCGCGATTGGTAAGTAATTACAGTTAGTGTTCGAAAGCGCTCTGTATATTTTTGAGAGTTTTTTTGATTTGGTTGAGATTTTTTTCATATATATAGCCAGTTCTGGAGGTTGTAACGTAGTTAAGTCTAGTGGAGTGGTTTTCTTTATTGTCTCTGTTACTTGTAAGTACTGTAGAAAGTTACTTTTATTTATATCGAATGCTTGGGTTAGATTGTTATATGACCTGATCTTGTCATTTTCAAAAAGGTCTTGGAGATGAGTGATTCCACTCTCTTCCCATGTCTTCAGATAGAGCAGTGTTTTTTTATTTTTAAAGTCGGGGTTGTGCCAGATTGGAGACAGTATACTAGTTTTTAATTGGCCATTTGTAATGTCCAGGGCTTTCCACCATGCAGTCAGTGTGGAGGCAATTAGTGGGTTTTTAAAGCAGTTGTGATGTTTGAGGGTCGCAGTGATAAAAGGGAGATCAGAGAGTTTAACACTAGCATGACCAGAGAGGTGTCATTTGACACCTATACCTTTATTGTCCAAGCTGGTGTCAGATGGCGGGTGTGAACAACTCAGCTTGTGACCATTGTTATGTTACTGAGGCCACTACTCCCCCCTCAGCTAGGGTGGGGGGGTGGCAGGGTAGGTTCCAGGACACAAAGACCTTTTGTATTCTCCTTTGTGTTTCCCACACAGCAGCTACATAGAAGTTGCAACTTATATTTCAACTTTTGCGACAGAAAGTAGTAAGTAGTAATAGTGAGACGTCAACACAGTTTGTTTGCATTCTTGGCGAAATTTATTTAATAGAGATTTTGTGAACATTTCTGGCACTGCCACACCTCCTTTATGCATTTGCCACATGCAAACTTGTCACAATGCATACAACGCTTGGTGGCACGGTTTTTCCTGCAGCAACACTTCACCTGGCACAATGCCCTTTTCCCCACATCAGGTGTGGGTGGTTGTTGCTGAAGGTTTTGCTCATTCACCTCCTTGGCTGCCATATGAGACTGGGCAAGCTCATTTGCAAGCTCCAGCAAGAAGTCCACCCTTCTCTCCTTGACCTCAGTGCATGCCTGATAAAGCACATGTGCGTTCAGCGCTGCAATGTCAATCATGTTGTAAAACACAGCGACTGGCCAACGCCGTGTTCCTGAACGCACAGTGTACTTTCGAACCATCTGGTCCATGACGTCCACACCGCATTTCATGCTGTTGTAGTCGGTGACTGTGTTCGGCTTTTTTTTCCGAGTAGCCTCAGTCTCCACCACGCTGTGCACGCTACTGAGGAGGCAGACATCTTCTTTCGTTTGGGCACATAAACAGTCAGTGTGGCACCAGAGGTTGAAAACACTTGTGTGCTGAATTCCTCACGGGCCAAATTCTTTTTAGCTGAATCTGGAAGCTCCCGGCGAATCTTATTGACTGTGCCAAGGAGGGTGGTCTTCCGGCTGTGCAGTCGACGTGCTAGTGACAATTAAGTGAAAAAATTGTCGGTTGTAACAGTTCTTCCTTTGTCCATAAACGGTTCCATAAGCTTCATCACCACATTTTCAGACAATCTCTCCCCAGGTGGACGACTGGGGTCTTTGCCAAGATATGGGATGATTTTGCACACATACTTGGATTAAAGGTCACATGCCACCCAGAACTTGATACCAAACTTGTCTGGCTTCGTTGCAATGTATTGCAAGAAACAGCAGCGAGTCTTAGTTGGAAAAAGTTGCTCATCTATGGTGATGTGCCTGCCTGGGTTGTACGAAGTGATGCAGTTGGCAACAAAAACGTCAGAGATTGCAGAAAACAGTCCTTTTCACACTCGGAAATCTCGCTTTACCATAAATAGCAACAATACATTTTATTTATAAGCACTTTTCAAAAACAATAAAGGTAAATAGTGAATACTGTTAATACTGTTTTTCTTTTTCTAATTTTATTTATTGTGGTTTATTAATTGATCACAACACACATGGCTCATATTAATTTGGCCATTCTTATCCAATAATTCCATATAATGTTATTTGGATTAACAAACATCTTCCTGGGAGAAACTGGTTTCTCAACACTGGCCATCATTTACACCAACCCCCAAAGTTTGTCACTGCCCAGCTGCACATTCCGATCGAATGGCTTTATTTACATAAGAGAGGTGGCCCCACTGAGTTGCAAATGAGTGTCATTTGGCGGCCTCTGGGCAGGGCAACAGGAGTAAGAAAACCTTGGGCATGCTAGTGTTAATGTGTTTGCAGTCTAACTGTTCTATTTCTAGCCAGGTGTTGTAGTATTCTTTTGGTTTTAGCCATTCTGTTAAATATAATATTTGGTTTGCTAAGTAATAATGCATGAAATTAGGGGCTTCTAAACCACCACCCTCGTCTTTGTTTTTTTGAAGGGTTGAAAGGCTTATTTTAGGTTTTTTATTTCTAGTATAGAATTTTGTAGTTGCAGAATCTAATCTTTGAAACCATTGTTTTGGTGGTTTTAGTGGTATCATTGAGAACAAGTAGTTTATTTTTGGTAAGATTTTCATTTTAACTGAGGCTATTCTGCCAAGTAGTGAGATGGGGAGATTGTTCCATCTCCGCAGATCTTCTGTGACTTTGTCCAACATCGGATCATGATTTAGTTTAATTAATTCATTTAAGTTTGGTGATATATTTAAGCCTAGATATTTAATTGTATTTGTGGTGGAGGGGTGTTGTGGATTTTGGTGTGCAGGATTCCAAGAGTTTTTTGTCAAAGAGAGGATTGATGATTTTGTCCAGTTAATGGAATAGTCTGATAATTTAGAGAAGCTGTTTATTAGATTAAATACTTCCTCTAAAGAGGATTGCGGTTCTTCCAAATAGAGTAAGATGTCATCCGCGTAAAGATTAATTTTGTGTTCTGAGATGGATGAGTGGATTCCTTTAATAACAGAGTTCTGACGTACAGCTGCTGCGAGAGGTTCAACGAATATTGCAAAAAGCAAAGGTGAGAGTGGGCAACCTTGTCTGGTTCCCCTCTGCAGTGTGAAGCTTTGGGATGTTATTTTGTTTGTGGTTACTGAGGCCTTAGGTTTAGAGTATAGGGTGGAGATCCATTGTATGAATGATTCTCCGAAGCCAAATTTGCCAAGGACAGCAAGGAGGAATGACCAGTTGACTCTATCAAATGCTTTTTCTGCGTCTAGTGACAAGATTATTGTTTTCTTTTTAGAGTTCTGTGCCATGTTGATCAAATTAAACAGTCTTCTCACATTGTCTGTGGAGTGTCTATTTTTAATAAATCCTGTCTGGTCTTGGTATATAATTGACTGTACTACTTTCTCTAACCTGGATGTGAGTGCTTTGGAAATAATTTTTAAGTCTGTGTTAATAAGTGAGATGGGACGATAGCTTGAGGGTAATATGGGGTTCTTGTCTGGTTTAAGTAGTAATTTAATGTTTGCTGTATTCATGTGACCTCCTACATGCCCTTTATATTTAATCTCTGTTACTACTCTGAAAAATAGTGGAGCCAGCATTGACCAGAAATGTTTTAGGAAATCAGCAGGGAACCCATCTGGACCTGGTGCTTTGCCTGTTGACATGCTATCTAAAGCATTTTGTAATTCTTGTAAGGTTAATGGTGAGTCTAAGGTGGTTTTCTGATCTATAGTGAGCTGTGGTAGGTTTAGTTTATTAAGAAAGGTTTTAATATCTTCAGGGTCAGGGTTTAAATTTGATGAGTATAAGTTTTGATAATAATCATGAAAAATGTTATTAATGTCCTGAGGTAAGTTTAAAGTTTGACCTGCGTTATCAGAAATTGCTGCTATAAAGGAATTTTCTTTATTATGTTTGAGCTGATTTGCTAAATATTTGCCTGATTTATTATTGTAGTCAAAGTTTTTGTATCGTAATTGTTGCAAAATGAAGTCGGTTTTTTCAGATAAGATGATATTCAGATTAAGTTTTGTATTTTGGAGTTTTTCCCATAAAAGTTCAGACGGGTTAGCTGCGTATTCTTCCGTAAGTTTTTTGGTCTTTTCTTCAAGTGTTTTTTCTGCTATCTGTTCCTGTTTTTTCTTAAAAGAAGAGTATGATATAATCTTCCCTCTAATGACAGCCTTGCCAGTTTCCCAGAGTAAGGACGGTGATATTTCCGGGGAGTCGTTTGTTAATAGAAAGTCCTCCCATTCTTTTCTTATAATTTTTTCAAATTTACTGTCATTAAGTAATGAAGTGTTAAAGCGCCATAGAGAGGATACTTTCTGATTAGAGTCACACTGCAGGGTGAGGGATATTGGGGCATGATCGCTAATAATTATAGGATGTATTTTAGAGGACATCTTATGTACGATGGAATTATTTGAAAGAAAAAAGTCAATTCGGGAGAAGGATTTATGCACAGGGGAGAAGAAGGTATATTCTTTTTTAGTTGGGTTATTCAGTCTCCATACGTCTCCTATTCCAAGATCTTCCATGTAATCCATTAATACTTTAGCAGATCGAGATGGTTTTGTATTTGAGCACTTACTAGATCTGTCCAATGATGTGTTGAGCGCCAGATTGAAGTCACCTCCGATGATTAGAGACGAGTCTGCAGAAAGGTCTGAAAGCTCTGAGAAAATTCTATGGAAAAAATCAGGGTCATCATTATTGGGGGCATATAGATTAAGAATTGTGAAACATTTATTATAGATTACTACTTTGATAATAATATATCTACCCTCTGGGTCTATGACGGAGTTGATTATGTTAACGGGTAACCTATTGTTGAGAAGAACCGAGACTCCTCTTTGTCTGGAATTGAAACATGAATTATATATCTTGTTAAAATTTGAATCTGTCAGGGATTTTTCTTCTGATTTAAGTAAGTGAGTTTCTTGAAAGAAGACAATGTCTGCATTTAATCTTGATACATAGTCAAATATCTTAATCTTTTTAGCCTGTGAGCGAATGCCACGCACATTCCAAGAAGTTACTGTAAACTGATACATAGAATGAGGTGAATGTTAGTCCATACAGGTGTGAGCATAAGTGAGAATCTGTGAGCATTTGTGCACAACTGTGTTGTAAAAAGCTTGGATGCAAGGAAAGAAAGAAGAGGAGACATATTTATCATGCGATAGCACCACGGGGTATATTCATACATCTGGTTTATTCATTTCTTTCATCCAGCGTGATTTTGTCACCATAAGCCAATCGATGTCTTTATATGCTATTAAGGGTGAGTCTCCTATTAAGACTGTCCTTCCTTTGAAACATCCTAAGGGCATTAGGCAGCGGTCGCCATTTGCTAACTGTACTTCCGCTTGCCCTGCCATTTTGTTTACCCATTTTTCCGGCAATATAGACATATCTGTGCCTGTGTCTATTATTACTCGTTGTCTTACTCCATTAATCAATATATGTCCAATTATTTCCCCATTTTCGTGTATACATCCTTTTATAGTTATTTCACTCATTGTTGGGTCTCTTTGGGAGGTTCCTGATCCTGCCGTTGCCTCCGTGAGGATTGTCGCTTTACTAGGTGAGCTCTCTTCGCTCCTCGTGGCTCTTGGCCACTCGGGGTGAAAGGAGGCAACCCTTGCTTTTCTCTTTCTCCGTCCCTTTTCTGATTGAGTTTCTGTTTTTCCTTGGGAGTCATATTTAGATATTCCTCCCGTGAAACCCACATTAAGGCAGGCTTCCTTTCCCGATTCATCTCTTCCCTGGGACGCGAGGGAGCTCTCCTCTCTATTGGGCGTCCTCTGCCTCGATTGTTTCCAAACCCTGTCCTTTGTCTCTCCCCACCTATCTCCCTGCGAGGAGTGTACTCGGGACGAGGCGTTGACGTAGCTGGTTGATAATTTGGGGCCATACCTTTGCTCCTCGGGGCAAAGCCATAGCTGAGATTTGGATTTGTATTTATTACACGCGGACGCGACATCATATCCGCTCGTGGACGCATATGCATTCCTGGTGTAGATTGAGACCGTGTCTGCCGGCCGGCCTCTCTGGGGACCGACCGGCCATTGCCGTTTTTTGCTTCTTTATTATCTGATTTCTCTCCTTTTTCTGCCTTTTCTCCCCTCTCAGCTGCCTGTATTTTCCTCAGACTTTGAATAGCATCTATTGTTTTTAACTCTTGCTGTCTCTGCTCGTCATTTAATCCGCGCCACTTGACAGCTAATTCAATTATATTATTAGGGGCTTGTGAGGACAGAAAATTTATTACCTGAGTTTCATTAGCTCCTTCCCCTACGAGACCTGCTACAGCCCCAGTAAGAGTAATCTCACCTTCCTTATACTCACGTTTGATGGTCATGATTTTATCAATAAGGGGGTCCCTTACTCCCTTAAGGGGATCCTCCCTAGCCATATGATACAAGGTTAAGTTTCCTCTAAGTGTAAATTTCTGCTTTGCGGCCACCATTTTAAACACCTCTGGGCTCTTCATATATTTCTTTCCTACTGAGTGCAGGGCGCGCTTAGCGTATTCTCCTACCGTCTCAGAGGGTTTTTTATCAGGGAACATTTTTACTATATCCGTGAGGGTCATTTTAATTTGTAGCTCGTCTTCGTCACTACTACTATCCCCATTTCCTTGAGATAGCATGCGGGCCGCTACACGCTCATTTGGAGTCAGACCTTTACTTTGTTTATTTCTCCTAGGGGGCCTTCGAATAGGGGTTTCATATACATATCCCCTCTCCCCTGACGAGTCTCTATCTCGCTTATCTCTGTCCCGAGAAGAGTCTCTGTCAGAGTCATTTCCCCTATAGCGGGGTAGAGGGGAGGGACTTCTTCCCTTCCTAGGGCGGTAATCCCCCTCATCATCTTCATCACTATCATCGCCATAGTCTCCGCCTCCAGCACCTATTCTTTTGGCGTTCTCCCAACTATGACGACGCATAGTGTTGAAAAGGCCTACATGTTTTCTTTTGAGATGATCATATCCTCTCGCCATATAAGCCCTTTTCCATGTTTTTGGGACTCCCTCCCATTCAGCTATTTCGCTGCTAGAGGGCGCATGTGCCATTTCTAAGGCTTCATCTCTAGGGATTGCTTCCTCATACCAATCAGGGTACTCAAACGGATCCTCGTATTGATTTTTGACCTCATCCCAATCTTCTATATGGTTTTTGGGTATCCAGCAGTGTCCTGCTGGGCTATCAGGCCTAGGCTTACTTCCTCCCTTACAGGGGTAGCCATAAGCATTATACGCCTCCCAATCATGCCTTTAGCTCTAATATTTTTACCTCGCGCTTCCTTTCCCCTATCCTCAACTATTTCCTGAGTTGGGATTGGTTTAGGGCCTCTATAGGGAGGCGATTTTCCCCTCATTTTCTGCGTTTTTTCAGTTGATTTTGGCACCTGAAAATCCACTTGTTTTGAGGGTGTTACTCTAGGAGGTGTAACCCGGGACGGAGGACTTTCAAACCTAGTCAGCTGTGGGGACTAGTGGTGACAATATAGCCGATAGGTTGTCTATCATGCCTAAAGTTCCTCCTATGGAACGCGGAAATGCTCTTTTAGTATTTAAATCAATCACTAAACGAGGCTCTCTTAATCCTATGGCGGACAACTGTTTGATAAATCGATCAGGTGTTTCAGGCATTTTACACACGTAAGCGTCTCCAACTTCCGGAGTTCGGGGTGAGTACAGCCTAACTTTTAATTCCCCCAGAGGGTGATCCATATCTTCTCCACCTACGGAGAGAGCTGCTTCTCTAGCTGCATGATCAGCTTGTTTTTGAGCATAGTGTCTCGGATCCAGTTTCTTTATAAAAGGTACTGGTATATCTAATTCATTTACCCAGGTGACATAAGCATAACATAAGTCTCCTGTAAAATTTTGAACTGTTACGTCATATATTTTTACCATACATTCTGAGGTCCCTATCTTCATTACACATCCTCCTTCAAGATGATCCACCATTTTAGAAATAGTTGGTCCCTCTTGAAGGAGTGGTGAGTATGGGGTGTTCCTGATAGGACACTCCCCATCTCCTTCTTGCGACCAATCATCTTCGTCATCAGCCACTAAAGGGCGGAACTTAGATAACTGTAATTATTTAAACTAATAAACAGCTTCTCTAAACTATCAGACTATTCCATTAACTGGTCAAAATCATCAATCCTTCCTTTAACGAAAAATTCATGGAACCCAGCAATCCAAAACCCACAATACCCCTCCCCCTCAAATATAATTAAATATCTAGGCTTAAATATATCACCAAACCTAAATGAATTAATTAAACTGAATCTAGACCCTCTGTTGGATAAAGTCACAGAAGACCTGCGGAGATGGAACAATCTCCCCATCTCACTACTTGGCAGAATAGCCTCAGTTAAAATGAAAATCTTACCTAAAATAAACTATCTGTTCTCTATGATCCACTGAAACCACCAACGCAATGGTTCAAAAGATTAGATTCTGCAATTACAAAATTCTATGCTAAGAATAAAAAACCCAAAATAAGCCTTTCAACTCTTCAAAAAATTAAAAGCGAGGGAGGGTTGGAAGCCCCTAATTTCACGCATTATTACCTAGCAAACCAAATTCTATATTTAACAGAATGGTTAAAACCAAAAGAATACCACAACACCTGGCTAGAAATAGAACAGCTAGACTGCAAACATATTAAACTCTCTGATCTCCCTTTTATCACTATGACCCTGAAACGTCATAACTGCTTTAAAAACCCACTGATTGCCTCCACCCTGACTGCGTGGTGGAAAGCCCTGGACATTACAAAGGTTCAATTAAAAAGTAACTTTCTACAGTACTTACAAGTAACAGAGACAATAAAGAAAACCACTCCACTAGACTTAACTACGTTACAACCTCCAGAACTGACTATATATATGAAAAAAATCTCAACCAAATCAAAAAAAATCTCAAAAATATACAGAGCGCTTTCGAACACTAACTGTAATTACTTACCAATCGCGAAGTGGGAGGCTGAACTCTCAATCACCCCGAGCACTTATTTCTGGACAGAAATTTGTTGTAATACTTTTAAGATGACAAAAAACACAAACCTTCAGCTAATTCAATACAAGGTCCTCCACAGATCCCACATTACCCAACAGAAAATGCATAAAATGGGCTTCTCATCAACAGACATCTGCTCTCAGTGCACCCAGAATACAGCGGATTCCTATTTACATGCCTTATGGCTTTGCCCCCCAGTTCAACACTTTTGGATTCTAATCACTGAAAAACTGTCCTCCATTTTGGACTGCAGGATTCCTTTATCTCCAAATCTTTGTTTGATTGGAGACCTGACAATGCTTCAACTTCCAGCGAACCAATCACAATCAATCCTTGCGGCACTAGCCATAGCAAAAAAAACAATATTACTAAATTGGAAAGACAAAAAATCCTTAAACATAAACCAATGGCAAAATCTCCTCACAGATTTTATTTCCATGGAAAAGATGTCTGCTCTCAGAAAACAAAAAAAAACAATGTGCTTTGAGGAGCGTTGGACTCCTTTTTTAATTGCATTAAATCTAAATTTTTAAAAGCCTGATGATCTAGCCTGCAAGCGACTGCCAGCACCACTCTTTACTAACGCACTAGCCCAACTGTAGGCCTGGGCCGCCTTGGGCCTCTGGGGTGGTCTTGGCCAGGATGGCTGGGGTGGGTTGCCGGGGTGTCTTGTTGCCTCGGCACGGGTGTGCATTCCTTCTGGGTGTTCACGAGGTCCCGGGGCTGTTTGATTTGGCGCTGTTGCCCCTTGCATACGCATCTGGTTGGTCTCTGGGGCTGGGGCCCTGCGTGCTCCCCTGCCGCTCCTTCCTCCTGCTCCCTGTCCCCCTGTCTCGTCCTCCCCCCCTCCTCCTCCTTTGCTCTTGCGCCCGCTATCCTGTTGGGTTGGGTGTGGGGGGCTCCCGTTGGTCTGGGGCGCTGGTGGGGGGGCTGTGGCTCCCGCCTGGGGGGTGGGCGGTGCCGTGCCGGGTGGGTTGGCTGGGGGGTGGTCTCGTTGGGGGGCCTGGGGTGGTGGGGTCCTTGGCTCCGGTCCGGGGGGATCCGGGGTGGGGGTAGCTTTGGCGGTGGCTGCTGCCCGGGGTCGGCGATTGCCTCCTGGGTCGCTGGGTGGCGGGGTGTGGCTGTGGGTTGCTCCGTCGGCCCTTGCGGGTCCTCGGCTTGGCTCCCTAGGGCGCGCCCTTGCCAGGGATGTCGCTTGCGCGACGAGCCAGGCGGGGCCCCCTCCGGGGCTTTTGTTTGACCGCAATGGTTGGGGTGTGGCCGTTACGGCTAGGGGTGTGGGGTGGGGGGTGCTATGGGGCCTCCCCGGGGGTCGTGTTGGGTGGGTGTGCGGGGGCGCGGCGCGTGGCTCTTGGCCTGGTGGATCCGCGTCGGGATTGGCTGGTCTGCTGGCTGGGTACACCGGGCGCCGTGGGTGCCATTCCGGGGCGGGGGCGTCCCGGGGGTGGATCCGTGGTCTGGGTGTCCGGGGGCGTGCTCTCCTGTCATCTGCCCGGGGACCGGCCGCGGCGCGTGGTGGCGCTGCGCAGCCTTGGGCGGGGCGGGGCTGGTGGCCTGGGGCCCGCTGTCGTCCGGGGTGTGCTGGTGTCGGGGGGGTGTCTCGTGCCGGTGCGTGGGTCGTCGGGGATCGCCTCCGTGGGGGGGGGGCTCTATTGGCGCCGTTGGTGTGGGGGGGCGGTTCCGGGCTGGGGGTGCTTCGGTACTCGGGCTTGCCGGTCCGTGGCTGGCGGGGTGGCCCTGCTTGGCGGTAGATGGTGTCCTCTTTCGTCGGGGGGGCCGGGGCCGCCTCCCGGTGGAGAGTGTTATATCGTGGCGCCGGGTGGGCCTGTGCTGGCCCTGGTGCGGGCACGGGCCTCCCCCCTGCTCGGCCGCCCTCCTTGGCAGCGGGGGGGCGTCGCTCTGGGCCGGCGTGCGGCGGGGGTTGCCCCCTGGAGCACCGGGGGATGGGGTTGGTGCCTGGCTGCGCCCGGGGGTGGGGGGTGCCGCCGTGCTCCGCGGGGCCGTCGCGGTCTGGGGGGGTGCCGTGGGGGGGGTCTCTGGCTTTGCTGCTCCGGGGCCCGCAGTGCCGCTTGCCCGTCTGCACCATCTACCCTCTCGCGTGGCCCGCCATGCGGACGGGCCCGGCTCGCACCAGACAGGCCTCCTACATGTACACTTCACCTCACTCCCAGCTGGTCTAGCTCACTCACATAATGCACCACACACCCATACCCAACCCTTGGGGGGCTGGATGGTGGGACTGGGGGTGGAGGGGGCCGCCACCTGTGTCACTATGTAGTGGCGTGGGGGCGGCACTCCCACCCCTAGTTACCATACTAATCCCTCCAATTTTAATCGCACTTCAACATGCCACCCCCCGGAGGGTGTACTCACCTACACCCTCCGGCCTATTACACCACATACACATATATCCACAGAGGCAGGATGGGGAGCACCGCTCCCCTCCTTCCCACTTCTTTTAATTACACCCCATACATTCACTAAACACACATTCACACAGGGGATAGGGAAGTGCCTCTCCATTGGGGAATGGAGAGGCACCATAACAGGGTGGTGGGTTGGTTCACATATTTGGGCCTCTCCGGTGGGGGCCTGGCTCCTCTGTTGGTGGCCGGGCCACTGCTTAGAGTAAAAATACATCAGGATGGTGCGGTCGGGCGTGGCGGTGGGTCTCGGGGGGGCTTTGCTGGGGTCTCTCCTTGCGGGGTCTTTCCGGGCGGTGTCGGCCTGGTGGGGCGCGGGGGTGCTTCCTCCCCTTGGGTGTGGCTGGGTGCTTGTTTCGTCTCCTGGTGGCCTTGGGGGCGGGCCCCGCGGTGTGCGGGCCCGGGGCGGCCTGCCTCGCCGGTTTGGGGGGTGGGTGTGCTGGGGGTGTGCTGGTGTCCTCGCCGGGGTTGGGGCGGGGTTGCTTGGCGCCTCGGGGTGATGCTGTTTACTGGGGGGCGGCGCTAGCTGTTCCGGTGGTGGAGGTTGCTGTCGGCCCCCTGGAGGGTCTATCCTGCCGTTTGCGGACTGGTGGGTGGGTCCGGGGCATCTTTGGCTGGGGGCTGCTGTCCAACACTTGATGTGTGCCATTGGGGTGCCTCCGTCCCCGCGGTGGGGATCGCCGGTTGCTCACGGGCCGGTGGGGGGCGCTGCTCCGTGGCTGGCGCTGTCCGGGGGGCGGCGGGCCCTGGGCTGCTGGCCGTGGGCTGTCCGGGGCTGTGCGGTCTTGCTGGGCCGTGGCCGGGTCCTGGGCGGGGGTGGGGGGTGCGTCCCGGGGGGCTTGGCCCGGGGGCTTGCCCTTGGGGGGTCCTGGTCCCGGGGGGTGCTCCTGGGGCCCGGGGTGCTTGGCCTGCTGGCCGGGCCGGTCCTGGCGGGGGTCTTTCGGGGCGGGTGGCGCGTGCCGCGCCCTTGCGTACCTACTGGTACGGCCCCTGCTTGGGCAGTGCCCCGTGAGGTAGGGTGTCGGGGGCCGGAATAGGGGGCCACATCCCGGCGGGGCGGTCTGGCTTGGCTCTTGGAGGGGGCCCTGGCTTTAAAAAAAAAAACTCAAGCTCGTGGCGCGGGCGGCATCAGCGAAGGGTGATCTGGGGCGCCATGGGGGGCTAGGTTGGGGTGCCTGGGGGCCGGCGGGGAGACTCCCAGCGGCCCCCTTGTGCCTTATGCGGCTTGGGGTGTGGTCGTCCTCCCTGGGCGGGCTGCTCCTGGTGCTGCATCCGTTCCGGGTCCTTCTGGCCTGGGGTCGGGCCCCTGCTGGCTCTGGGCTCGCCGGCGGGTGCCCGCTGGCTGCCTGTTCGGCGCGGTTCTGGTCGTCTGCTGGGCGTGGGCTTTGGCTCCTCCGCTGGGGCCTCGGGCAGGGAGTTCTCTGGGCCCTCCCCTCGGGGGGTTGGGCGCGGGTGTGGGGTGGGGGGGTGGGGGGGCCGATGGGGTGGGGGGTCTGGGGGTTGGGGGTGGGATCGGTGGCGTGGTGCGCTGGGTCCTTGGCTCCTTGGGGCTTTCTCTGGTGTGTATGGGGGGGGCGATGGCTGCCTCTCGGCTTGGGATCTTGGGGGCGTTCGGGGGGCTGCTTGGCCGTGGGGTGGTCGCCGGGGGCCCTTAGGCTGCCCGCTCTTGCTGCTGGCCTGACTGCTTCTTCGGGCCCGGGGGCGGCTCTTGGGTTTTGCAGTGGCGGTACTTGGAAATACATTTGTCATGGACGCACTGGCCTTGGGCTGTGGGATAACACTCATACTGGGCTCAACCATAGACACGTTGTTCCCAAATACCTGTTTTATGGAATTTCCACTCACTTCTTCCTCTGCTCACAGCCACCACCATTATTCCTAAGCCACACACTGGTCACCAAACTGGCTTGACAACACAACAATAAGCACAATATACACAACCACAATTTCACATCGCATCACTTAAAACTATTCCCCACCCATTCCATATCCTATCTTGTATCCCTCTTCCCTGTTAACTTCCCCACCCCCCTCCAACCCCTCACCTTGGTGTAACACTGCCCTCTCTTTTTTACATCCTCCCTTTAATAAAGTATTTCTTACCCTTCCCTAGGGAGGATAACTCTATTTGAAATTTGGGTATTTGTTCTTTCTCCCTCGAAGTCCCTGGTTCCGATATCGACAGACTATCTGTACTACGATACCTGGACTGATTCAACTCTCTTTTTTTCGCTAAACCACTAGGGTCTTCAATGGCGGATAAAATAGTATTGGATTCAATCTCATTGATCTTCTCCTGCTGTTTGGTGAGTAGCTCTCGGTTTTGCTCTACCTTGCCTGCTAAGGCATTTACTAGCTCACTCATCTTACCCATCATTTGATGATGTTCTCTCTGATACTGCCACCTCAACTCTTCTCGAGTCATATCTAAGTCATCCTCTTCAAAAGGGGCTGAGGGTAGCGGATTATCCGCTATGATTTGAGTCAAAATTTTGTCTAGCCTTCCCGGTCTTTCCGCGTCAGCTATCTCATTATATTTTGGGCGATTAAGTTCAAATTGGGGTTTCAACTGTTTTGCCAGTTGTTCTGACCCTTTATCCTGAAATACGTCCGGGTCAGGATAAAGGCTGAAGATATTTTCTTCTTCGTTTACTGGTTTTTTCTTCTTTTTCTTACTGTTTTCCGGGTCTGATTTACCGGAAGGGCGTTTTTCTATCCTTCCATTTGCATTCACCCTCCAGGGAATGCTTTCCTGTGTAACTGTCCCATATCGATTGTCATATGTATTAGATAGTAAAGTTAAGGCATTTTGAAATTGACTTTCCCCATTAACTAACCAGATTACTTTCCTATCTGGATTATTTCCTAACCAATTCAAAATAGCGACTACAATCGCTGGGCGGGCGACTGCCTCAGGATATCTATAGGCACCGTCCCCCCATGTAGTTGTAATCACTGTATTAGTGGTGACTTTACTGAATACTTTTGCTAATACCGCATTCAGTTGGTTCACACATTCATTGCCCTTTTCCAATTCATAGGGTTTATAATACCCGTTGATTATATGGGCTATTCCCAAAATTCCCTTTTTTGAAGGTGGGATGTCAATCCTATTAGCACTAGGCACTGGATGGTTTCCTAAGGTATCCCTTTTTGCATAATCGGCATCCACCACTTCTCCAGAATAGAAAGTGGCAGCCCAATACGCTACACCTGCTCCATCCTTACCCCGCTTGTTTCTCGGGTTAAGCAGCGTGCTTGTTGGTCCGGCGAATTCTGTCACTATAGGGTCTCCCAAGGGAGCCTTTAACAGAACTATCCTGCCGTTGTCAAAATATACCGCATCAAATTTTCGTACTGGTGGATCCCCTCCTTGTGCTACAGAATACTGTGATCCTACAGAATTCCGTCGATGGGGGTCA
This sequence comes from Gouania willdenowi, assembly GCF_900634775.1. Taxonomy (NCBI): domain Eukaryota; kingdom Metazoa; phylum Chordata; class Actinopteri; order Blenniiformes; family Gobiesocidae; genus Gouania; species Gouania willdenowi. Next base: position 128,190 of record NW_021144906.1, on the reverse strand, counting down.
AACCCCGGAGGCTGATACCCTTCAGCCATTAAAACTCCGGTTCGAACTCTATCGATCTACTAGGGAGCGGGTGTGTGGACACCCTGTCGTACGTACTTATGGACTTATAGGCTTCCTGCCTTCTCAGGTCTTCCTCTTCGGTATAATAGATCAGCTCTGGCCCTCGCTGACCCTCTTATTTTAAGAGCAGTTACCCAACTGTTTTATACTTACTTATTACTCAGAGAAGGACGGGCGGATTTCACAGATACTAGTGACCCTTTCCAGGTATGTGAATATTTCATATGGCTTATGTGAGTTGATCAAGCTCACACCATGCTACGTATTCACACCACCCTTTGGTTACTTTCCAAATTCCCGTGCCCCTCAGAGCACCACAGCTAAACTCAGCGCGGAGCCTAAGTTTATTCCTTAGTTTCTGAGATTCCTTCTCTCAAGGTCACCTAGGGGTTCAATCCTTGACTCAGTAATCCTCTATTTTCCTGGACAAGGCCTCGGTTGAAATAGGTGACCCAAGCATTGGGCGCCTAAGTCGTGTGTTCTTAGAATATTTCTTTATCCTAGTCAGCAACCTATTACCCTAAGGTAATCCTCTATTTTTTCCTAACCTTATGCCATGGTTCTAACCCTAGGACCTCAAATGCAGAGTACCTGAAACATGTGCAGTGGATGTGAGATGCTTACCAGAAGGATGATGAAGACTCAGGAGATCGTCAGGTAAGTTGAAACAGAAGTGGTCTTTTATTGAACATATAAAAATATGCTCAAGGCCTCCTTGACGTCTGACGCAGCAGACGTCTCACAGAAGGAAGACCCCGAGCCCAAGAAATCTCCAACATTTATACTGTGTAATGACCTAGATAAACAGTTGATTGACGTCTTCTTATCTTCTTCCCCACAACCACAGTCGTCCAGATCCAGTGATCACGACTCTTCCAGCAGGTGTGTTACTGGCCGTGGCTGCTCTTTATCTTATCTTCTCTGCTCTGCAGGGTCTGCGATGTCTTTGCAGCTGTTCTATCATACCCAGTACATCATTTCAGCTCTTATCTTATCTTCTCTGCTCTGCAGAGTCTGTGGTGTCTCTGCAGCTGTTTTATCATACCCAGTACATCATTTCAACATTCATTAATTGCCAGTACAAAATATATCCACTACTTATACTGAGCTTCAAAAAATAATAAAAACTTCTAATAAACCTGTGTGTGTTTGAAGCATGGTTATATGATTTATTTATTGCAGCATGTTAACATGATTATCCTGGAGGAATCCTAATCCCAGGATTGCATTACAATAATATCCAGTGTTATCCAGGAAGTTCTATTATTATTCGCATCTTAAAAATTTAAATCCTTGTTTTAATCAGAAATAAAAATGCATTAAAAAGTGACCACAAAACGGTGGAAAAGGTGGTAAAATGGGATTTTAAAAAAAACACAGAAAATTGGTAAAAGTTGCAAATTAGAGAAAAGTAAAAGAAAAAAAAGAAAAGAGGGGGGGGAGGGGTTGCAAATTAAAGTGACCAAAAACGGACGGAAAATGTGGTTTCAAAAAAAATAATAATACATGACTCAATTGTCAATATTGGAACAATGAGTTTAAACTGGCAAATAATAGGCATGACAAATGGTGAATGTGGTTAAAATGGCAAAATAAGTATGAAATATGGTGAAAAGAGGTTAAAAGTGACAATAATGGGTCAACATATGCAACATTAGGTGGAAAAAGTGGTGGAAAAGGTTTATAAGTGCTGAAAATGTCTTCAACGTGGAAAAAGTGTGCAGAAAAGGTAATAAAAATTTGTTGGAGAAGTGACAGAAATGTATCAAAAAATGCACTAAAAGGAGCAAGAAATAGTGATGAGAATAGGTTAAAATATGGCAAGTTTGGTGCAGTTGCAGAATGCCCTTATTGTGGCAATTAAAAATAGAAATAAAGTGTAACCTTTTAAAAAAGAAACATTTTTGCTTTTCTTCTAATCTCATAAAAATAAAGTTTGCAATCACAAATGTTATTTTAGAACAGTAATGATAAAGCTATTTATTAATAAAGTTCAAAGAAAAGACGTTCCCAGGCCAGCCGAGAGACGTAGTCTTTCCAGCGTGTCCTGGGTCTTCCCCGGGACCTCCTTCCGGAGGGACGTGCCCTGAACGCCTCACTAGGGAGGCGTTCAGGGGGCATCCTAATTAGGTGCCCGAGCCACCTCATCTGGCTCTTCTCGATGCGGAGGAGCAGCGACTCTACTTTGAGCCCCTCCCGAATGACTGAGCTTCTCACCCTATCTCTAAGGGAGAGCCCAGCCACCCTACGGAGGAAACTCATTTCGGCCGCTTGTACCCGTGATCTTGTTCTTTCGGTCATGACCCAAAGTTCATGACCATAGGTGAGGGTTGGACCGTAGACCGACCTGTAAATCAAGAGCTTTGCTTTTTGGCTCAGCTCCCTCTTTACAATGACGGACCGGTGCAGACTCCGCATCACTGCAGACGCCGCACCAATCCGCCTGTCGATCTCTCGCTCCATCCTTCCCTCACTCGTGAACAAGACCCCGAGGTACTTGAACTCCTCCACCTGGGGCAGAACCTCATCTCCAACCCGGAGAAGGCACTCCACCTTTTTCCGGTCGAGAACCATGGACTCGGATTTGGAGGTGCTGATTCTCATTCTGGCCGCTTCACACTCGGCTGCGAACCGATCCAGTGAGAGTTGCAGGTCACGGTATGTTGGAGCCAACAGGACCACATCATCTGCAAAAAGCAGTGATGCAATACTGAGGCCGCCGAACCGGACCCCCTCAATGCCCTGACTGCGCCTAGAAATTCTGTCCATAAAAGTTATGAACAGAATCGGTGACAAAGGGCAGCCCTGGCGGAGTCCAACCCTCACCGGAAACGATTTCGACTTACTGCCGGCAATGCGGACCAGACTCTGACTCCGGTCATACAGGGAACGAACAGCTCCTATCAGGAGGTTCGATACCCCATACTCCCGGAGGACCCCCCACAGGAATCCCCGAGGGACACGGTCAAATGCCTTTTCCAGGTCCACAAAACACATGTGGACTGGTTAGGCAAATTCCCATGACCGCTCAAGGACCCTGCTGAGGGTGTAGAGCTGGTCCACAGTTCCACGGCCAGGACGAAAACCACATTGCTCCTCCTGAATCCGAGGTTCAACTATCCGGCGGACCCTCCTCTCCAGTACCCCTGAATAGACCTTACCGGGGAGGCTGAGGAGTGTGATCCCTCTATAATTGGAACACACCCACCGGTCCCCCTTCTTAAAAAGGGGGACCACCACCCCGGTCTGCCAATCCAGAGGCACTGCCCCCGATGTCCACGCGATGTTGCAGAGTCGTGTCAACCATGACAGCCCCACAACATCCAGGGCCTTGAGGAACTCCGGGCGGATCTCATCCACCCCCGGAGCCCTGCCACCGAGGAGCTTTTTAACCACCTCGGCAACCTCAGCCCCAGAGATAGGAGAGCCCACTCTCGGGTCCCTGGGCCCTGCTTCCTGATTGGAAGGCGTGTCGGTGGGATTGAGGAGGTCTTCGAAGTATTCCCCCCACCGATCCACAACGTCTCGAGTCGAGGTCAGCAGCGCACCATCCGCACCATACATAGTGTTGACGGTGCACTGCTTCCCCCTCCTGAGACGCCGGATAGTGGTCCAGGATCTCTTCGAAGCCGTCCGGAAGTCGTTCTCCATGGCCTCACCAAACTCCTCCCATGTCCAGGCTTTTTCCTCGGCGACCGCCGTGGCTGCACTCCGCTTGGCCCGTCGGTACCTGTCTGCTGCCTCCGGAGTCCCACAGGCCAAAAAGGCCCGGTAGGACTCCTTCTTCAGCTTGACGGCATCCCTCACCCCCGGTGTCCACCAACGGGTTCGGGTATTGCTGCCACGACAGGCACCGACTACCTTGCGACCACAGCACTGATCAGCCGCCTCAGCAACAGAGGCACGGAACATGGCCCACTCGGACTCAATGTCCCCCGCCTCCTCCGGGACATGGTTGAAGTTTTCCCGGAGGTGGGAGTTGAAGCTCCTTCTGACGGGAGACTCTGCCAGGCGTTCCCAGCAGACCCTCACTATACGTTTGGGTCTGCCAGGTCTAACCGGCATCCTCCCCCGCCATCGGAGCCAACTCATCACCAGGTGGTGATCAGTTGACAGCGCCGCCCCTCTCTTTACCCGAGTGTCCAAGACATGCGGCCTCAAGTCCGATGACACGACTACAAAGTCGATCATCGAACTGCGGCCTAGGGTGTCCTGTGCCAAGTGTACATATGGACACCCTTATGCTTGAACATGGTGTTTGTTATGGACAATCTGTGACGAGCACAGAAGTCCAACAACAAAACACCGCTCGGGTTCCGATCAGGGGGGCCGTTCCTCCCAATCACGCCCCTCCAGGTCTCACTATTGCTGCCAACGTGAGCGTTGAAGTCCCCCAGCAGAACGAGGGAATTCCCAGAAGGAGCACTCTCCAGTACTCCCTCTAAGGAATCCAAGAAGGGTGGATACTCCGAGCTGCTGTTTGGCCCATAGGCACAAACAACAGTCATGATCCGTCCCCCCACCCGGAGGTGGAGGGAGGCTACCCTCTCGTCTACCGGGGTAAACTCCAACGTACAGGCACTAAGTCGGGGGGCAAGAAGTATAGCCACCCCGGCCCGGCGCCTCTCACCATTGGCAACTCCAGAGTAGAAGAGAGTCCAACCCCTGTCGAGAAGGCTGGTTCCAGAGCCCTTGTTATGTGTCGAGGTGAGACCGACTATATCTAGTCCGAACTTCTCCACCTCGCACACAAGCTCAGGCTCCTTCCCCGCCAGAGAGGTGACATTCCACGTCCCTAACGCTAGCTTCTGTAGCCGGGGATCAGATCGCCAAGGCCCCCGCCCTGGACGACTGCCCGATCCACATTGCACCGGCCTCACATGATCCCTCCTGCGGGTGGTGGGCCTACGGGAGGGCGGGCCCACATCGTCCTTTCGGGCTCTGCCCGGTTGGGGCCCGTGGGCAAAGCCCCGGCCACCAGGCGCTCGCACTCGAGCCCCAACCCCGGGCCTGGCTCCAAGGTGGGGCCCCGGTAGCGCCAATCCGGGCAACGTGAACTGCCTTTGATTTTTATCTTTCATATATTGCTATTGAACCGCTGTTAGTCGGACCCGTCACCTGGGACCTGTTTGCCTTGGGAGACCCTACCAGGGACATTAAGCCCCCGACAACATAGCTCCCAGGATCATTCGGGTACTCAAACCCCTCCACCACGTTAAGGTGGCGGTTCATGGAGGAGGTGTAAATAAATGTGATAACCACATTTATTTATTTATTTATTTATTTATTTATTTATTTATTTATTTATTTATTTATTTATTTATTTATTTATTTATTTAAATAATATCCAGTGTTATCCAGGAAGTTCTATTATTATTCGCATCTTAAAAATTTTAATCCTTGTTTTAATCAGAAATAAAAATGCATTAAAAAGTGACCACACAACGGTGGAAAAGGTGGTAAAATGGGATTTTAAAAAAACACAGAAAATTGCTAAAAGTTGCAAATTAGAGAAAAGTAAAAGAAAAAAAGAAAAGAAGGGGAAAAAGAGGGGGGGGAGGGGTTGCAAATTAAAGTGACCAAAAACGGACGGAAAAAGTGGTTTAAAAAATAATAATAATACATGACTCAATTGTCAATATTGGAACAATGAGTTTAAACTGGCAAATAATAACCATGACAAATGGTGAATGTGGTTAAAACTTTTACTTCCGGCAGCTGAGCTGACAGCAGCAAAAGAGCAGAGCGGAGCTCACAGAGGAATTTATTTACTAAACATGAACTTTTTCTTCTGAGAAATGATACGATACCTCAACATCAAACTCTATCATTTACCATCTGACTCTGGCTCTGAGGTAATCATCTACTGCTTTTTTATTTGCTGGCTCAACTGGAAAGCTAAGTAGCAAGCTAGCTAGCTACAAGTAGCAAGCTAACTAGCAGAAGAATGGCTCTTTCCACAACAGAATACAGCAGTCTTCTCCAAAAGATTACTGAACTGGAGACTACAGTGCGAGGAATACAAGTAAACATTGAGGTTAATGGACACTGTGGATATGATAATGATACGACTGTGCCGCTGTTTCAAAACAGCGGAGTGGATAAAGCTAACTCGCTACCAGCCCGTGCTAACAAAGCTATCAGGCCTAGGGAGGATCCTGTTCCCGTTGATAAGCCAACAGGTGCGAGTCCTCCCTGGAATACTCTGGGAGCTAAGCCTAAGAAAAAGTCATATCCACTTCAAAGGCTAACGGGCCGAGCAAAGCGCCCTGATATCAATAATGAGACGGACTGGCCTGCACTGGCTTCGCAGACTGCAGCCTCAACATCAACTCCCTTGTCTGCCCAGGCACAAAAGTGGACATCTGCTAATGGCAGGATTATCACCAAGTCACAAACCCAGTTTCATGTAGAACTGGGTAATCGATTCGCCCCACTGCTGAATGACCTAGGATCTGGCTCTAATGAGGTCAACACACAACCTTCTGGAACTGCGAAGACTGAAAGTGCTTCAGGAAAACAAAAGCGACATGGTAGGCCAAAGCAACAACCTCACACACTGATAGTGGGAGACGTTTCTGTTAAAGATGCTCAGAAGATGTTTAGCAGCAACGTGAAAGTGATCTGCTTACCTAATGACACAGTATCAGACCTGGCTGACAAAATCTTGCATATCGTTGCAGATTACCCACATTTGAAAAATGTTGTGATTCATTTTGGGTTAAATGATTTAGCCAAGGAGGAGTCTGAGGTGTTAAAGCTGGATTTCACCCATCTGCTAAAAACTGTGAGCTGTATACAGCCTAAAGTGTTCATCAGTGGCCCGATACCTCCAGTCCGCAAAGGAGATCTGAAATTCTCAAGGATTTACTCTTTGAATAAATTTCTGTCTTCAGGTTGTGCTGCCCTTTCACTAAATTTTATAGAAAATTTTCCTATTTTTTGGGAACGTCGTCATCTTTTTAGAGCAGATGGACTGTGTCTAAACAAGGCTGGAGTAAAACTCTTCACATCCAACTTGTTTTACTTCACCAGTCACACTGCTATCAGTTCTGATAAAGACAGAGGACAACATGTACCATCGGAGAACAAAACAACAAGGAAAGAACATGGAGTCAATGAGCTTCCAGCAAGAAATAAAAATCGCCAAAATGAAGAGGTCAACCCAACCCCCGCATCTCAGGACCCACCTGCTTCACCCCAAAATTCACCTACTTCCGCCTCATCCAGCTTCTCTCCTACCCCTGCCTTCTTGGATTTAACTGCCCAGATGAACGAGCTGGTTCTGGCTGGCACAAGACTAACACCCCACCCTTTACCCCACCATGGTCAATCTGCACCACCCATCCCTCCTCGACGATACCAGGCTCAGGATCACTCTTCTCCTCAGGCCAGCTGTGTTCAACTTAGAGCGACACAGGCCTGATGTGTGCTGGGTCTAGACTGCAATAGCTCTATTTTTAGGAACAACCAGAAAAAGTCAGGGCCCTATGGAGTTAATGCAGCTTCTTTAATTCCTGTGGTGACAGGTAACACAGGTAAAATTGTGAAATTAAAGAAAAGCAAAAAGCTTTATAGAGATAAAAATTTGACTCCTATAACATGTCATCCAAAAAGTCCACCAGTGTCTCCAGTAAAGTCTTTAAAATTAGCTCTTCTTAATGTTAGATCTCTTGTTAACAAGTCACTAATAATTAATGATTTTATTTTGACACATCACTTGGACTTTTTATTTCTTAATGAAACATGGTTGAATGATGGTATCAGTAATACTATTCTCAATGAAAGTGCGCCACAAGACTTTATTTATTTAAATAAGTGTCGTACTTGCAGGAAAGGTGGTGGAGTTGCTGCCATTTTTAAATCAATATTTCAGTGCAAAGAAATAACATTTGGTGATTTTATCTCCTTTGAATATATGTCATTCTTACTGAAGGGTGATTCAAGAGTTCTGTTTTTAGTCATTTATAGACCCCCAAAATATTCTGGAGAATTCATGGATGAGTTTGCTGAACTGCTGTCAGTTGTATGCACTGAATACAACTTTTTAATAATAACAGGTGACTTAAATATTCATGTAGACAATAACATGGACAATACTGCCAAAGAACTGTATGCTTTAATGGATACTTTTGGTCTTACACAACATGTGACTGGTCCGACACACACTCAAGGTCACACTTTGGATCTGGTTATCTCTAAAGGTGTTGATATCTCTGCTGTTGATGTAAGAGACTTAGCTCTATCTGATCATTTCTGTGTCTTTTTTGACCTAGAGACTGTAACATCTGTTCCCCCTAGTTATGTGTGTTTAAAGAAAAGGTACATAAATGAGAACACAAGTGCACAGTTTATGGAAGCCATAGCAATGACACCAACATTGAGTGCTGAGACAGTTGATGATCTTCTGGATGAGTATAATAGAAACGTCTGTAATGTCATAGATGTGGTGGCTCCAATCAAAACTAAGAGAAAACCAAACACACAGAAAACACCTTGGAGGAGGACTGAGATAATGCAGAATTTGAAATCTGACTGTAGAAGAGCTGAGCGTAAATGGAGATCAACAAAACTCCAAATTCATCTAGAACTATACAAAATAAGTCTGCGAAAATTCAATGATGGCTTGTTCAAAGCAAGGCAGCAATACTTTTCTGAAATTATTGCCAAAAATGTCAACAACTCTCGCATGTTGTTTTCTGTAATTGAAAAGCTCACAACCCCCCCAGATCAGATAGCCCCTGAATTACTGTCAGCTGGAAAATGCAATGAATTTGCTGTATATTTCAATGAAAAAATACAATCAATAAGGTCAAACATCAGAACAAACCAGCAAAATCACAAAAAGCTTGAACAGCTTCAACCACTGAGGGAGGAGTCAATTACAATGTTAGAGTTTATTACAGTGAACCCAAAAACAATAGAGGAAACTGTTCAGCAGCTGAATCCATCAACGTGTTGCCTTGACACAATACCCTCAAACTTCTTTAAAACTGTTGTAAAGTCAATTGTCACTGATCTGTGTCAGATAATTAACTGATCATTCCAATCAGGCACCGTACCAAAATCCCTGAAAGTAGCTGCTGTGAAACCGCTGTTAAAAAAGAGAACACTGGATGCCTCTATACTGGCTAACTATAGACCAATCAGCAACCTTCCATTCATGGCCAAGATCATTGAGAAGGTGGTCTTCAACCAACTGAGTCAATTCTTAACATTCAACAAAATATTTGATAAATTTCAGTCAGGTTTTCGTTCTCATCACAGCACTGAAACTGCTCTTATCAAAGTGATCAATGACATAAGGTTGAACACTGATTCAGGAAAAGTATCTGTTCTCATTCTGTTGGATCTAAGTGCTGCATTTGACACTGTAGATCATACAATTTTGTTGCACAGATTGCAAACATGGGTCGGACTAAATGGAAAAGTAATGCAATGGTTTAAGTCATACTTGGAGGAGCGAAGCTATTTTGTAAGCATTGGAAACTTTGAATCTGACAGATTACCAATGTCCTGTGGGGTTCCTCAGGGATCTGTTCTTGGACCCCTTCTGTTTAACCTTTACATGCTTCCTTTAGGACACATTTTACAGAACTGTAAGGTTGATTATCAGAGCTATGCAGATGACACACAACTATATCTATCACTGAACCCAGATGACCATGGTCCCATTGAGGTGTTGTGTGACTGTTTAGAAAAAGTAAACTGCTGGATGAGTGAAAACTTCCTTCAACTAAACCATGACAAGACGGAGGTGATTGTCTTTGGTAACAAGGAAAAGAGGACTGCTGTCAGCAATTATCTTGAGTCTCGATCTTTAAAAGCTAAAGACCAAGTCAAAAACCTTGGTGTTCTGATTGACTCAGATCTTACATTCAGCAGTCAGATCAAATCTATCACAAAAACAGCCTTCTACCACCTAAAGAACATCTCCAGAGTGAAAGGTTTAATGGCTCAGAAAGATCAGGAGAAACTGGTCCATGCTTTTATATCCAGCAGACTGGACTATTGTAATGGTCTTCAGACAGGAATCCCCCAAATGAGCATCAAACAGCTACAGCTGGTTCAGAACGCTGCAGCTCGGGTCTTAACCAGAACAAAGAGGTCAGAGCACATTACTCCAGTTTTAAAGTCTTTACACTGGCTCCCAGTCAGCCTCAGAATAGACTTTAAAGTTCTGCTGCTGGTGTATAAATCTGTGAATGGGTTTGGTCCAGAATACATCAGTGACATGTTGGTCAGGTATGAACCCAGCAGGTCTCTCAGATCTATGGACACAGGTCAGATAGTGGAGCCCAGAGCTCACAGTAAACATGGTGATGCTGCTTTTAGTTGTTATGCTGCAAAGAAGTGGAACAAACTGCCAGCAGAGCTGAAGTCAGCGTCACATGTGAACATTTTTAAATCAAAGTTAAAGGCACTTTTTTTCTCTACTGCATATGATTGAGAGAGAGATTTTTTGTCATGTTGTTGATGTAATGATGATTTTACTGATGATTTTAATTGATTTTACTGATGATTTTAATTGTTCTTATTGATTTAAATGTTATTATTGATTTTAAACAATTGAATGTTTTATCATGTAAAGCACATTGAGTTGCCTTGAGTATGAAATGCGCTATATAAATAAATTTGCCTTGCCTTGCCTTGCCTTGCCTTGCCTTGCCTTGCCTTAAAATGGCAAAATAAGTATGAAATATGGTGAAAAGAAGTTAAAAGTGACAATAATGGGTCAACATATGCAACATTAGGTGGAAAAAGTGGTGGAAAAGGTTTATAAGTGCTGAAAATGTCTTCAACGTGGAAAAAATGTGCAGAAAAGGGAATAAAAATTTGTTGAAGTGACAGAAATGTAGCAAAAAAATGCCCTAAAAGGAGCAAAAAATATGGCAAGAAATAGTGATGAGAATAGGTTAAATATGGCAAGTTTGGTGCAGTTGCAGAATGCCCTTATTGTGGCAATTAAAAATAGAAATAAAGTGTAACCTTTTAAAAAAGAAACATTTTGTCTTTTCTTCAAATCTCATAAAAATAAAGTTTGCAATCACAAATGTTATTTTAGAACAGTAATGATAAAGCTATTTATTAATAAAGTTCAAAGAAAAAAGAGCAGCTGTTAATGGATCTTCTTCATCCTCTAGTGTGTAAGTTCTTGACGGTGGAGATGCAGGAGGCGCTGGAGAGGACAGGTTGGTCCAAGGAGGTGCTGGAGTTGGGGGAGGTGCTGGACACGGGCAAGAGTAGACGCAATATTAAATAGTACACGTTGTAAGAACAACACACTCATCAACCATAATTATCCTTAAATAGCTTTAGAATGCTTAGGATTTTAAAGCATTGCATCGTGGGTAGTTGATGATCTGTGTGTTGATGTTTAGGGAGACCTGTTTGACTGAGGCCGTGGACAACATCTGTGAACGCATCCTGCAGTACAGCGTTCAGGCCTGGAAGTCTACGCTACGCCAAGGTCAGTCCACCGCCTCATTGTTATCTTTAAACAATCCTCCACTGGTTTTACAAGTTTGGCCTAAAACCTTTGAAATGTAATTATTAGAAGATCTATGCCTAACCAAACATTATTTGTTTAATTATTGTTTTTTTATTTGGCTTTCATAAATAATGATGCATATTTACAGATATTGTACATGATATGAGTGATAACACGTGTTATAAAGGCTATTTTACACAATAAGTGTGGCTACAGATTTATACTTGTTCGTTGGTGTACCATGGGCACTAAAAGTCTGGGAACCACTGATCTACACAACTAAAAAGTACAAACATGTAGAGGCAGCTCAGTGGGAGCACTAAACAGAAACTAAAAAAGGAGAAGGAGATCAGAAACACAGAACATATAAAGAAGCATAAACTGAATATAGGTCATTTTTTCACTCCAGTGTATTTTGCCAGATCAGCATTTCTTTGAGAGAAATTGTCAGGTTTCCAGATGTTTATGTTTTGCCAGATTAAACTGATGCTGATGTGTTTTATTTTCATAGCATCATATGTGAGTGAGGGGCTTTGATAGATGACATAGTGGTACATTTGTATTTCTATGAGCATTTGCACATCTGTACGTCATAATGCACATGATGACAGTTAGACATTGGTGCAGTGAGTAAATGTATGTATATTACTGGAATTTATTTATTCTTTTGCCATATTATAGTAATCCTGGGGTCGTGATGATGGGGCCCTTGAATATTGTTGCCCAGGGAACAGCGGTGTTAATCTGGCCCTGCCGTGAGGGAAAGGATGTTTATTTATGTGGAAATGTTCTTCTCACTCTCATCCTTGTCTGTTTCAAACACCGTCTAACCTGGTAAAAAACTACACAAATCATCACTGACTCCTAAATCAGAGACACCAGTGCCTGTTTAACTTTAATGTGTCTGTGAAGCTCTGTTTGTTTGTAGCGCTGCTGTGCTCTGTTAAAACATGACTCAGCTTTAATCAGCTTCACCTGCTCAGTGTTTAAACATCTCATCAGAGCTACAGAACATCTGGATAAAGTTGTTCTGTTGTAGATCATCAATACCAGTGATTGTAGAGTCTGAAACATCATAGATTATTGATAATTATTCTAGCCTCTAGTGGTGAAAAAACACTTCTTACACGTGATGTTTGCACATTTATTTTTGTTTAATCATTACGGTCTGGAATGATGTCATTAGGATCATTTAAATTAGGTTAATTTAAATTAAGTTGATCAAAACTTAATCAATAAACCTGATCAGATTCAGTAAACCATTGATCCATGAGGGTAAATATAGTGACATTAATGCTGCTCTCATACATCTCATACATAATAATAAGTTTAGTTTGGTATAGATCTTCTAATAGTATATTTCAATCATTTTAGACCAAACTTGTAAAAAAAGTGGACGATCCCTTTAAAGCTGATCACGTGACCCAAGCAGGAAGTCAGTGTTTTGTTGGTGTGACTACAGGGAACCAGTCAGACCATGACCACACTAAAAAACCTGGTGGGTAATAAGTGAAAGTGGACCTGGGAATGCCGTACGAGCTGTGGGACCAACCGTCTGCAGAGGTCACCGACATGAAGAAACAGGTGGACCTGATCATTTAACACTTTTAGACGACATTTATTTGTTTTTGTTAAAAGTTAAATCAACACAAGAGTCATTCATAATAGGTAATAGTTTAGTGTTTTAAATAACATGTGTTTACTAATGCAGTTGTGTGTGTGGGTGTGTGTTCAGTGTGAGACCATGCTGGAGCAGTACGAGGACGTAGTGGAGGACTGGTACTTCCATCACCAGGACCAGAGGCTGGAGAACTTCCTGTGTGAGAAGCACATCCTGAAGACGTCAGAGCAAGGTGACAAATATAAAGAAAGAGCAGACAATGCAGAGTGGAATCAAAAAAGTACCGTATTTGAGAGTTAAACTTACCAAGTCTCCTTAGTGCAGCAGTTCCTGATTAGAACCACAGGAGGTGCTAAATGTACCAACTTAAAAAAAAGACAGAAAAACCATTGAGATGCCAGGGGTTCTCAACCTAGGAGTCAGGACCCCATTTGTGGTTGCGAAACACTGGGAAGTGGTCGTCAGAATATTTTCTGAACAATTTGAGCCCATTTTTGCTGATATTTTTACACTTTTTTTCTGCAACTAGACCAAACTTGCCATATTTTAACCCGTTTTCATCACTTTTTCTTGCCATAGTTTTGCTCCTTTTAATGCATTTTTGCTACATTGCTCCCATTTCTGACACTTCTTCATCAAATTTCAATGTCTTTTCTGTACTTTTTTTCCACTTTCAAGACATTTTCAGCACTTATAAACCCTTTCCATCATTTTTACCACCTACTGTTGTATATGTTGACCCATTATTGTCACTTTTAACCTCTTTTCACCATATTTTATGCTCATTTTTTTTTCTTCAATTTAACCACATTCATGATTTGTCATGCCCATCATTTGCCAGTTTAAACCAATTGTTCCAATATTGACACTTTGAAACCTTTTTACCACTTTTTCTGTCTGTTTTGGCTGCTCTAATTTGTAAGTTTTAACCAGTTTAGCTCCTCCCAGTTGACTCTCTCTGAGGTGAGCTTCCTTCCTGTTCCCTGCCCGCTGTGTTCCCACAGGTGTTGGTTTGTTTTTATTATCCACACTGAGTGAGTGCACAGGTCATGTGACGGGTGGCCCCTGGAGCTGCTCCAGGGTCTCTGGGAGCTGGAGTCCACTCTCCAAAGCACTGGGTTTCTTTCCAGTGACGGCGCAGCCACAGCTGAGGTTTTCCACCAGGCGACAAACCACCACGTCTGTGAAGAAGTAACAGAAGTCCTGAAAGTCCATCCTGAGAGAGAACTGGAGCAGTTAGCATATTTTGACTTTTAAAAAGAGGACATTTGGACTGACCTCAACATACACAAAGTACTCAATGTACTTTAAAAACTTAAACTTAAAAAACTGCAAACATGGCCAAGGGGTAGAACCAGGAAACTCAGAGGCTTCAGTGATTGACATCATGAAAAACATGAAAGCTATTAGTTATTTTATCATATATGTTTCATTTTAGTCAGTGTACTGTATTTACATTGTTTATTGGTTACTTTTGCTTTCTGCCATCTCAATGCTAATGCCATGGTGTAGAGCAGGGATGGGCAAACTTTTTGGCTCAGGGGTCACATGGACTTTTAAAAATTGACAGACGGGCCGGGCCAGCACCTGATGCATACATACATTGTTCTTCTACTTGTCTAAAGTTCAAATTTATAACATTTCATAACAACTCAATCATATGCGTTACAGATTTGCAACTTTCTCCCAAATTTAGCCCCAATTCTAAAGAAAGGTTTGTACATTTAAGGAGAGACAGGCCTGTTAGTAGAGCAGTGCTTCTCACAGTGTGTGGTAGAGCAGGGGTTCTCAACTGGTCTCACCCTGGGACCCAAATTTTGCCACAGTCATTAAATTTTAGAATTCAACCAACCAAATTTAGTTTTTCAAAAATAGCTGTTGAAAGCACACATATATAATCTTTTTTAAAACATACATCTATATATTTTCCTTTGCAACCAACATGCATTTCACAGCATGCCTGTCAAAAGAAAAGTTTCTTTCAAATTAAAAGACAAATCCTTTTTATTTATTTTTGACCAGCTGTCTGCAACCCACCCAATACAGGTTCGCGACCCACTTTTGGGTCCCGACGCACCAGTTGAGAATCACTGTGGTAGAGAATGGAGACATGACAGGTTGAAATTTTTAATTTCATGTAAATCTTCTTAAAAACCCTTTCTTCATCAGCAATAAAGATCATTACTAGGCAAATTTAGAATCCTAAAATGTATCAGAAATGAAAAGAACATTAAATTAAGACTACATTAGATACAGTATGTGACTGGGATCAAAATGTAACGTGGAACTAAAATGCAAACAATGATTTACGTCAGCATATGAAGTGGAACCAGAAACAAACTTTTATTATCTGTTTTAAAACATTTATTTACTTTTTTGTTTTCTTAAGCTTTTTGACACATATTGCAAACAAAGTGTTGTTGTTTCCTGAATATTTGGACTGCTGTACTTTTACATTTGTTTTTTTATGCAGGTAAGTCATTTCATGTAGTTTTTCAGTTTTGATTTATTTATGAAATATACTTGCATTATGAAACATGATGATACTTATTCCCTGTTAGTTCATTTATACTTGTACTGAATTTATTTATTTTTTGTTTGTTTTCTACTGCACTTTTTACATTTGTTTTTTTGTTTTTTTAAAAAATTTAGATAATGAGTTTAATTTAGTTTTTGATTTATTATGAAATATTATATTACTTGTTGGTTCAACACATTTTAACATGTGTTATTTGTCAGGATTATTTGGGGGGCAATGGGCACAGGTGGGACTTGAAAGTTCACGTAACACACACACACACACACACACAATATATATATATATATATATATATATATAGTAGAAAACCCCCTGAGGTCGGTGTCGTTTGGACTGTTCCATGTTCCCCTGTTGCAATGGTACATTCCACTCCACCTGTTTAAGCCTGGACTAGTTTCTCTTTGTTACGTTGTTGTTACATGTGCTGCATCTGTGTGCGTTAATAACAAGTAAGTCCCCCTGTGTTACAGTATTGTTGCTTTTTAGTTATACTTGCCATGTAGCCTAGTGTTTTGCAATATATGTGTATATGTTTCTATGCATAGTTTGCATGTTAAGTGTAGTCTTTCACTCAGCCCCGAGGCAGCCTGACACGTGGCTAGTCAGTTAAGGGTTCTCTGAACATAACATACATCAAAGTGACTATTATTTACTCTATTATAACTGTGTTTTCCATAGTGTTTAATGTTATATTGCACTCCTTTGCATCGACTGCAGCCTTATTAGTTGAGTGCAGTACATTAATACATCCAAGAGGTGGCGCCATTGGCCCTCAGACCGCTGGCCTGTTCAGGGTGCATTTATTTGCCTGTTGGTTTGTTACCTGCATTCAACCATATCCTAATTATGTTTACCTCCTTTCTACTGTTTTCAGAAAACCACACACACACACACACACATAATACTATTCAACCCCCATGTAACCACTGCAAGAGTTCATTAAAGAAGTTTGGAATTACATCAAAGGCTTCTTCATCGTTGATGTTCCAGTTCCTTCTGACAGAGGATAGGAAAATAACTGTCAGCCACCCAGACATTAAAAACACGCGCACATGTTCTAAACATATGTATATGTGTGTGTATACAAGTAGCTCAGTTAAATAAAAAGTATTTGCATGAAAAAACCCTCCAACATAATTTGATAATAATGGTTATTAGCATAATTAGCAGCATGTTTGGAGGAAAAGTGACGGTGGATGTTTTATTCCTTTAAACCACAACAGTTTCTTTACAAATAATAAGACAAACAGCCTTTGACTGAACTTCAGTGAAAAGTATTTACTTGTCCATTCATTAATAAACACTCACTGTCAACTCTTCTTTTCTTTGGGCCACTCATTGTTGTAGATGTGTATCGCTGTGTCAGCGCTGTGGTTTTGCTCCGTCAACCTCCACCTGGCATCCTACTAGGTATGGACAGAACATGTGAGATGAGGAAGAAAGCAGAGTTAGATTGGTCACCGCCATATCACACCTACAAAGAAGAAGAAGAACTTACTGATGGTAGAAGCAGAAACTTAGATATCTGGCCAGACAAACAGTTCTTCCACGTTGGATAGTCAAAGTCAGCTGTTTGTTGATGTTTTATTGTGGGATCACGTGGTGTCGCGTGAATACACCTGGCTCGCAAGGCAGCGTAGCGGTGGAGGTTGACGGAGCAAAAGCGCGGCACTGACACAGCGATACACATCTACAACAATGAGTGGTCCAAAGAAAAGAAGAGTCGACAGTGAGTGTTTATTAATGAATGGACAAGTAAATACTGAGGGATCGCCTTCACGAGATCCATGAATTCACCCGCCAGGCTCAGACCAGCGCTGGAGTGCGTCAAAAGAGGGCGTATGACACACGGTGCAGGGGACAGGTGTTCGCTGCAGGAGACAAGGTGTGGGTATACTGTCCCGCGCGGAAGAAAGGAGTTTGCCCTAAACTGAGCAGCCAGTGGCAGGGGCCCGGTGAGGTGATGGACAAACTGAATGATGTGGTGTACCGGGTGCACTCTCGCGTTAGTTCGTGGTTGGCAATCCTTATTTCACTGCTCATCCACACTACAATGCTTTTCACTGAAGTTCAGTGTTAGGAAGCAAAAGCTCCCTCACAACTAAAATGTTCAATATTCGTTAAATGTAGATTTTAAACATGTATTTAATTTGTTTTGCAAGTGAGAAATTGTGTTTAATATATTTTGTAAAATTCTTGTTTTATTACAATTATGAAGGGTTCAGTTTTTGTTAAAGAAATGAAAGGCATTGATTGAGGAGGCGGAGCCTGGGGCCTATAAAAGCAGGAAGTGAAGGTGAGGAGGGAGGACAAGTCAAGATGGCTCCTGCAGCACACATGGACAGGGAAATGTCTGAGCAGGTCTGAATTGAACCCTTTGTTGGATTATTTGTTTTTGAAAGATTCTCTTCTTTTTCCTGTTGTTTAAAGAAGATATGCTGTCTGGACTGTCAGGAGAAAATAAATTGACTGATTTTTGGAACCTGAATTGCTCCCAGTGACTTTGTCCTAAGCTTGCCATGACACAACCTTTTGCCTTGTAACATTCAGTCAAAGGCTGTATGACTTATTTGTAAAGAAACCATTGTGGTTTTAAAGGAATAAAACATCCACCGTCACTTTTCCTCCAAACATGCAGCTAATTATGCTAATAACCATTATTAACAAATTATGTTGGAGGATTTTTCATGCAAATACTTTTTATTTAACTGAGCTACTTTTACACACACACACACACTATATATATATATATATTGTGTGTGTGTGTGTTATGTGAACTTTCAAGTCCCACCTGTGCCCATTGCCCCCCAAATAATCCTGACAATTTACACATGTTAAAATGTGTTGAACCAACAGGGAACAAGTAACCGTGGCTCAGGTGGTAGTGGGTCGTCTTCTGATCGAGAGGTTGGGGGTTCGATCCCAGTACCTGACTATGTGTCGAAGTGTCCTTGGGCAAGACACTGAACCCTAAGTTGCTCCCAGTGGTCGACTAGTGCCTTGCATGTCAGTCCTGTCCCACTGGTGTGTGAGTGTGAGAGTGATTGGGTGAATGAGCTGATATGTAAAGCGCTTTGAGACTGTTTCAGTGGTGATAAAGCTGTATATAAATCATGTCCATTTACCATTTACCATTTAATATAATATTTCATAATAAATCAAAACTAAATTAAACTCATTATCTGAATTTTTAAAAAAAACAATTGTAAAAAGTGCAGTAGAAAACCAAAATAAAAGAAATAAATTCAGTACAAGTATAAATGAACTAACAGGGAATAAGTATCATCATGTTTCATAATGCACGTATATTTCATAATTAAATCAAAACTGAAAAACTAAATGAAATGATTTACCTGCATAAAAAAACAAATATTCAGGAAACAACAACACTTTGTTTGCAATATGTGCCAAAAAGTTTAAGAAAACAAAAAAGTAAATAAATGTTTTAAATCAGCTAATAAAAGTTTGTTTCTGTTTCTTCTCCACTTCATATGCTGACGTTAATAATTATAAAATTTGTCTAGTAATGATCTTTATTGTCGATGAAGAAAGGGTTTTTAAGAAGATTGACATGAAATGGAAAATGTCAACCTGTCATGTCTCCGTTCTCTAGCACACACTGTGAGAAGCACTGCTCTACTAACAGGCCTGTCTCTCCTTAAATACACAAACCTTTCTTTAGAATTGGGGATCAATTTGGGTGAAAGTTGCAAATCTGTAACGCATATGGTTGAGTTGTTATGAAATTTTATAAAATTTTTTCTTATGACAAGAAGAAGAAGAATGTATGTATGTATCGGGTGCTGGCCCGGCCCGTCTGTCAATTTTTAAAAGTCCATGTGACTCCTGAGCCAAAAAGTTTGCCCATCCCTGGTCTAATGGGACCAGCTTTCTCAGTCACACGTGAAATATAATTGACGGATGAATAGTGACAATAGTTTTATGCCAAAATTTATTTCACACTAAGTGTGACATGTTAGCTTTTATCCTTCCATAAAAGTGTTAAATCTGACCATTAATAAATCTGTGGCTCTCTGTGGTTTAATGATAGTAAGATGTGTAGTTTTTACTATAGTCTCTTCCTTTATGAAGTGGTTAGCGTTAGCGCTTAGCCCAGTCTTATGTGTCGGTCACATCATTGTTACTGGGAGCTCCCGGTAAGAGCGCTGAGCTCCCGTTAACAAGGACATATTCTTACCTAGGGTTGTCATGATACTAGAATTTCAAACTCGATATCGATACTCAGGAAAATACTCGATACCACGAGGCAAACAAAAGACACAATTTTAGAAGCATAATTTCCTTTAATAAAGTTGAGAACACAAATAATTATTATATTATTTATATTTAAATTAAGTGAAATGTAGTGCAACATTTAACAACACTTGTAAACAAC
Organism: Gouania willdenowi; assembly: GCF_900634775.1. Taxonomy (NCBI): domain Eukaryota; kingdom Metazoa; phylum Chordata; class Actinopteri; order Blenniiformes; family Gobiesocidae; genus Gouania; species Gouania willdenowi. The sequence goes on along the minus strand of NW_021144906.1, from coordinate 108,083 downwards.
AAAAACTATTACACTTTTTTGAGACAGTAGAATAAAATTTAGCAGCACCTATAAACAATAAAAACAATTCACAAACTTTAAAAAAAAAAAGTATAACAAAATATTCCCTTCTCATTTTTGACTAAAACTGGTTGCTCAGGCCCCCCAGCAGCAGCACTAGCCATGCTGCAGCCGTGCTGACATCAGCTAACTCAGTGTTATGATGAGGGCACTAGAAAATCTGTTTTTATTTTTCCCAAATTCTGTTTTATTTTTTTCCAAGTTCCATGTTTTCCACTTTAGTTTTTTTTTTAGAAATATTATTATTTTATTTTTTTTCAGAAAAAAAATTATAACATAAACAATAAATACTAATAAAAAAAATAAAAAAAAACATTAAAAAAAATAATTAAAAAAATAAAGTAAGATATATTTAAAAGGTAGATTTAAGTTGTAATGACATTGATTATTCTGACTGCTCCTTTTTAATTCTTTGTCATATAAAAATGTATGGGAACAGCATTAATGTCATAGTCACCATATTTTCCCTCAGGGATCAATATTTTGCTGAATCTGAGCAGATTTATTGTTTAAGTTAATCCTGATGACATCATTCCAGACCATAATGACTACACAAAAACAAATGGACGCATGCATGCATCAATTATTTCACCACTAGTGGGTAGAATATTGTACAGTATCAGAAGTTATCATTAATCTATGATGTTTCAGACCCTACAATCCCTGGTATTGATGGTCTAGTCCACAACAACATAACGAGAGTTCAGAATCAGAATCAGAAATGTTTTATTTGCCATGTACAGTTTTGAGGACAGTACAAGGAATTTGACTTGGTGGTTGGTGCACAAAACAAGCAACAAAAAGAAATAAAAGAAATAAAAACAACACAACAAAGAACAACCCAGCAACAATAATAATAATAATAATGATAAATATAAAGGATGAGGGATAAATAAAGGATAGATAGAGAATAAAGGATAAATAGGATAAAGGATAAATAGGATAAATATAAATATATATATACAGTGCAGCAGGTATCAAGCTGGTGGAGGTGGTGATCGGGTGGGGGGGGGGGGGGGGGTCAGTGGGTGACTTGGGGTGTGTTCATGTGGATGGTGGCAGAGGGAAAGAAGCTGTTTTTGTGTCTGGAGGTTCTGGTCCTGATGGACCGAAACCTCCTACCAGAAGGGAGAGATTGAAACAGTTTATGACCGGGGTGGGAGGGGTCGGCCACAATCTTTCCTGCACGCCTCAAAATCCTGGAGGCGTACAGGTCCTGGAGGGGGGGCAGATTGCAGCCGATGACCTTCTCTGCAGAGTGGATGATACGCTGCAGTCTGGCCTTGTCCTTGGCCGTAGCTGCAGCGTACCAGATGGTGATGGAGGAGCAGAGGATGGACTGGATGATGGAGCTGTAGAAGTTCACCATCATCTTTGTTGGCAGACTGAACTTCCTCAGCTGCCGCAGAAAGTACATCCTCTGCTGAGCTTTTTTGATAAGGGAGCTGATGTTCAGCTCCCACTTGAGGTCCTGAGTGATGATGGTCCCCAGGAAGCAGAAGTACTCTACAGAGCTCACTGTAGAGTCTCCCAGGGTGAGGGGGGTGAGGGGGGCTGGGTTCTTCCTGAAGTCTGCTATCATCTCCACTGTCTTTAAAGCATTGAGCTCCAGGTTGTTCTGGCTGCACCAGGACACCAGCCGGTCTGTCTCCCACCTGTAGTCGGACTCGTCTCCATCAGCGATGAGACCGATGATGGTCGTGTCGTCTGCAAACTTCAGGAGTTTGACCGACTGGTGAGAGGAGGTGCAGCTGTTGGTGTACAGGGAGAAGAGCAGAGGAGAAAGAACACAGCCCTGAGGAGATCCAGTGCTGATGGTACGGGGAGCAGAGATGGTTTTTCCCAGCTTCACGTGCTGCTTCCTGTCAGACAGGAAGTCTGTGATCCACCTGCAGGTGGAGTCTGGCACGTTCAGCTGGGAAAGCTTGTCCTGAAGGAGAGCTGGGATTATTGTATTAAAAGCAGAGCTGAAGTCCACAAACAGGATCCTGGCGTAGGAGCCTGGGGAGTCCAGGTGCTGGAGGATGAAGTGGAGAGCCAGGTTTACAGCATCGTCTACTGACCTGTTGGATCTATAGGCAAACTGCAGGGGGTCCAGGTGGGGGTCGGTGATGTCCTTGATGTGGGAGAGCATGAGGCGTTCAAAGGACTTCATGACCACAGATGTCAGAGCGATGGGTCTGTAGTCATTAAGTCCTGTGATCCTCAGCTTTTTAGGGACAGGAACGATGGTGGAGGCCTTAAAACAGGCTGGTACGGTGCATGTCTCCAGTGAGGTGTTAAAAATGTCTGTGAACACTGGAGACAGCTGATCAGCACAGTGCTTTAAGGTGGAAGGAGAGACAGAGTCCGGTCCACAAGCCTTACGGGGAGTTACGTATGTAACTACGGTTCTATGAATCCTGGATGACCGCCAGAGGCGGTGCTTAAAGCATTGGAAGTTCCATCTCGCGCATGCGCAGGTCGAGTAATTATATAAACAGTCACCTGTGACCCCTGGATGACCCGGAGAGTCTATATCTACCGGTGTCATCAGGTGATCTGTTCCTGTCAAAATCTTCTCGCGAGGACACAAGGATCCTGAGTGACAGGATGCTCTGGCGGTCATCCAGGATTCATAGAACCGTAGTTACATACGTAACTCTCGTTCTATTTCATCCTTACTGACCGCCAGAGGCGGTGCTTAAGCACTGGATGACTTATACTAGAAAGGTCACGAAAGAATCCTCACCTACTCAAGGCCTGAAGCTGTGGACAGCACGGCCATTGCCATAGGCTGGACACCAGCAACGGTCACCCTGTAGAAACGTCCAAAGGTGCATGATGAGGACCAGGTAGCTGCAACAGAGATGTCCTGCAGGAGAACGCCCCTTAAGGCGGCCCATGACGCGGCCATGCCTCTAGTAGAATGGCACTTTATGCCCTGAGGCACCGGGATGTTCAGTGCACTATAGGCATACTGAATGACCTCCACTACCCAGTGAGAGAGTCTCTGTTTAGAAAGTGCGATTCCCTTTCTACAGCCTCCATGGCAGACGAAAAGGCAGTCTGTCCTTCGTAGGCTAGCTGTCGCCTCCATGTAAGCCTTAAGCGCCCGCACGGGGCACAACAGTGTTGATGGCTCGCCATTCCCCCCAGAGGAGCCCGGAGGACTGAAGGCAGCCAACTCAATAGGCTGGTTCACATGATGAGGGGGCAGCCGCTTGGGCAAAAACGAAGGATTTGGCCTGAGACTCACCCCAGAGCCATCAGCCTTCCAGCGGAGACATGCCTGGCTCACTGACAGCGCATGCAGCTCCCCCACACGCTTCGCCGTTGCCACAGCAAGAAGAAAGGCCGTCTTGAGAGACAGCCACTTCAAATCAGTGTGTCCCAGCGGCTCAAAGGGCGGCTGGGAAAGGGACTGAAGGACAACTTGCAAGTCCCATGATGGTGACCCATAGACCCGACGTGGTCTGAGTCTCTGAGTCCCTTTCAAAAACTGCTTGACCAGATAATGTGATCCCACTGTCTGGCCATCCACCTTTGTATGATTGGCCGAGATAGCAGCCACAAACACCCTAGGGGTGGAAGAAGTCCTGTTTTTGTCAAAAACTAACTGCAGGAAACGCAGTATTGCCACCACTGAACATGCTCCCGGCACCTCGTTGTGGGTGTGACACCACTCCACAAATAGCCTCCACCTGTTAGCGTAAAGCGCCCTGGTGGATGGTGCTCGACAGTTCAATATTGTGTCGGCAACCGCCCTATCGCAGGATGCCAAAAGTGGGTCCAAGACTATAGGGGCCACAAGAACAGCCTCAGACGACCCGGACTCGGGTGCCATATGCGGCCGTTGACCTGAGACAGGAGGTCTTTCCTCTCCGGAAGACGCCACGGTGTCCCCCACAGGAGTTTGAGCAACAGCGGAAACCATGGTCTTCCTGGCCAGCATGGGGCAACCAGAAGCAGGCGGAGACCACCCTGCTGGGCCCTGTGAAGCGTTGCTGGTGTGAGGGGGAGTGGAGGAAATGCATAAAGTAGGCCGTCTGGCCAGGTATGCGCCAGGGCGTCCCGCCCGATGGGGCTGGTCTCTTCTTTCAGAGAGAACCAGAGAGGGCAGTGAGTCGTCGCCTCTGAGGCAAAGAGGTCCACTGCTGCTCTGCCAAACGTGGCCCATATCACAGCCACCACCTCTGGGTGAAGTCTCCACTCTGATGGGAGAGGAGATCCGCGGCAGTGTTCCCGAGACCAGGAACATGCATTGCCCGGAGGCTCAGGAAGTTGGGGTAAGCCCACATGAGAAGCCGGTGTGCCACCCGCAGACACGTCAGAGATCTGGTGCCGCCCTGGTGGTTGATGTGGCACACAGCTGAGGTATTGTCTGACCGGACGAGAACATGCCGATCTTTCAGAACAGGGAGAAAGTGCCTGAGCGCCAGGAATACAGCCTGAAGTTCCAACACATTTATGTGCTGCGGCTTCTGCTGGGCACTCCACAGGCTCCTGACAGTCCTGGACTGCCACACAGCATCCCAACCCATAAGAGAGGCGTCCGTCTTGACAACCCCCCGGCGGGAGGCGACTCTCCCCATGGGTACACCCGACATTAAGTATGCCCTCCTCCAGGGTGGGAGGGTAAGGAGACACTGGGCAGACACCCTGACCACCTTGTGCCGGTGGCGGCTGGGGTCTAAATGCAGGCTGTTCATCCAAACCTGAAACGGGCGCAGTGTTAGAAGCCTCAGTGCTATGACCATGGATGCCAAGGCCAACATCCCCATGAGTCGCAGGACCAGGCCATACTGCAGGAGGGCGCCGTGCTGGAAACGCCATAGAAGGCCTAGGATGGCGGAGACTAGCTCTGGAGAGAGGGAGGCCCGCATTACTGATGAATCCAGCACAAGCCCGGGTTAGGGTTAGGGTTAGGGTTAGCCTGGCGCAAACTGGCAAACTGCTGCCTTGCTTGGCCAACCTGCACGCTACGCTCCAAGGCCTGCAATGCAGCTGGGCCAAAGGTCCGGCCCGGCACAACCGGAAGAGAACACAGTGTTCTGCGACATGGCTCAGAGAGAGGGGACTGTGCGAGCCAGACCTGGCGCCGAGCCAGCGTTATCGTTGACATTAGCCTGCCTAGCTCCCTGGTCATAAACGCGAATGTCTGCAATGAGGCATCGCTGAGGGACTGAGCTGCATGCTCGCCCCCGGAATCCTGCAAGGTACTCGACAAAGCCAGTACCAGGTGTGACAGAGAATTACCTAACCGTCCCATTCGGCAGCAATGTTATAACTGCGAGTCAGAAGATCGTCAGTCAATCTGCACTGAGGCCGGGGGCAGCGTGCATCCGGTCTCACAGCCTCATCTGGGGAAACTATCAGGGCTGCAATGGCAGGCTCTACTGGAGCTAGCTGTTCCAAGCCATAGCTGCCAGCATCATGCATGGCTGCCAGAGCCCTGCCATCGCTTGTATGATGGGAGAGAACCCTCGAGTCAGGCCAGCATCTGTGGAGCTCCGCCATGTACGGGTCAGAGGGAGGCACTACAAAGGCCGAGGTGTTGGGGGCCTGCCTGAAAAAAGCATTTGCCGTTCAAGTTGGGACCGGGGCTTCAGCCAACCCAAGGCGTGCAAGGCCGTGCACATTGCCGGCTGCACAGTGCCACGGCTGGACTCTGAACCTAGAGAAGAGGTCCTACTAGAACCCTCTGAAAATGCATGAGAAGCCTGTGAGGCAAGCTCCCCATGCCCATCCCCGTCAGCGTCACCAAACAGGGTACATGATGCTACCGTGGACAGCGCATCCTCCTCCTGAAGGTGGGATGGACCTGCAACAGGGTTAGCCGCGAAGACTGGCGCACCGGGCTCTGTCTGTAGGTTAAGCAAGATGGCCTTAATCTGAGCAAACTCGGTGGTGAGAGCATCCGCCTTATTAGCCAGAGCATCAACCTTCCGAGGAGGATCGCCAGACGCTGTGCCGGCACGCTTAGCAACGCTGGTGGCTCTACCTGAAGAGGGCAGGTCTATTGTGCCCTCAGCCTCAGCCAACCTGGAGAGTCGCAGTGCATGAGGCATAAAACTGCAGTTCATGCACGGATTACCGGACACCCCCTCTCTTAGGTGGTCAATGCCCAGGCAAGCAGGACACTGATCGTGACCATCCTCTGCCTGAAGGGGGGCCATGCAGGAGATACACAAATGGCAGTCCATTCTTCTCCAATTCTTAATAAAATAATTAATATTATTAAGTTTTATTAATAATATTATATAAATAATAATTACACAACTATTATTATATGAATAACAATTACACAAATTATTATTATATGAATAACAATTACACAAATTATTATTATATGAATAACAATTACACAAATTATTATTATATGAATAACAATTACACAAATTATTATTATATGAATAACAATTACACAACTATTATTATATGAATAACAATTACACAACTGTTATTATATGAATAACAATTACACAAATTATTATTATATGAATAAATATTATGAATAATAATAATTATGATAATTATATTAATTATATACAATAATAATTAAATTAATAATAGTTATATTGATAACCGCCGAGCTGCAGCGTCTTCAATGAAGGAACTTCACTCAGGCCAGCAAGCGCACCGGCCTGGAGTGATCTAACTGTGCTCCCAGTGATTCTAACTGGAGCAACACCACAAACGCAGCGTGCACACTGCGCGGCGATGACGCACTCAAACACCGGCCGCCGCTTAGCAGCAACGTGCTGGGAGGTCCGCTAATGATGCTAACAGAGCAGCATACAACACAGCAGATTAACCGTAGCCGTTTAATCACTGAAAAGATACAGCGGCGTAACCGCGGAGCTACCGAGTCTGAACCAGCACACAATCACAAAGCAAAACACCGCCGATGACATCAAAGTGTACGGTACTCACCACCTCAGGCAGCCCCTGGTAAACTGGTCACTAAGTCCCAGCACCACTTAAGGAAAAACAGCGAGTCGCAGCTTCTAGCGGACGAGAACACTCGAAGCGCCAACCTTACGGTTCCGAAGCTACAAGCGACAAGCTGTGAATAGCAACAACCGACCTGCTATCGTTATCCACAATCGCGAGAAGATAAAAGGAGCAGATCACCTGATGACACCGGTAGATATAGACTCTCCGGGTCATCCAGGGGTCACAGGTGACTTTGTTGATTTAATTACTCGACCTGCGCATGCGCGAGATGGAACATCCAGTGCTTAAGCACCGCCTCTGGCGGTCAGTAAGGATGAAATAGAACAACTTTATCCACGGATCTTCTGTAGCTCTGATGAGATGTTTAAATGCTCTGAGCAGGTGAAACTGATTAAAGCTGACTCATGTTTTCACAGAGCGCCACAGCGCTACTTGAGAAATGGACAGAGTTTCACAGACACAGCAAAGTTAAACGGACACTGGTGGCTCTGTGTTTCAGAGCCAGTGATGAGTTACGTTGTTTTGTTTTTTTTTGGCAATTTTAGACAGCAGGAAAAGCCTGGTGGCCCCCCAGGTCTATAGAGCACTGGGGAAACCCTGACCCACCAGTTGAGAATTGCTGCTCTAAAGAACTGACAGTCTGTAGTAGGTCTCCATTTACTACACCAAATATATTAACAAAACACATTTTTCAGTTTTTTGAAGAATTGTCATTAACTTATTCAAATATCATTCAACTACGTGAAAACAGCAGATCATCAGTATTAAGTCCCTCTCTAACTACTACAGATGAGATGGTAAGAAAATACTGTTTATTGGTTTTTAAATAGTTTTTATTTGTATTAATCATAAAAAATATAACTTATCAATGACTTGATTAACAGTTACTGTAATAGCCTGAAAACAACTGACAGTCTGTATTATATCTCTCTATCCACTACAGCAAAGATATTATTAATAATAATATAATAATAAAACACTTTCTGATGCTTTTTATTGATTAAATAACCTTAAATATTGTCATTAATCAGCAAGAACTTCTTTTTAAAAAATCACTCTCGTAGCATAAAAATAACTGACAGTCTTTATTAGGTCACATCTACACACACCTCTACTACACCAAATATATATATAGAAAAACACTAAAATATGATAATAATCAACTAAAAATATAACTTTTTTTCATTTAAAAATGATCGTGTTGATGTTTTGAACCCAGTATATCGTATGGTATTCTGCAAATTAAATACGATTAAACATTTGATTTATATTAATTAATTTATAAAACAAGTACAGGAAATGTCTCATTTTCTATATTCATAAAAAGATCATTTATGAAAAGATTTTTAGCTTGTGCTAGTAAGATGATTATTATCATTATGCAGATCTATCCTAGAATTTAATGTAACTAGAGACAGATCAAGGTAGTTTATGGTTTTCAGGTTAATAGTGACCTTTGAATAATTTATTGGTAATAATTACATTATTAATTAGTGATGCACTAAAAATCTGACCAAACATGATGTTATAAAGACGTGAGTAAACGACGCAGTCAGTGCACGCTTGTCTAGAAACAGACCAACTTGTCTGTGGACTCGTGGAGCGTCTGTATTTAATACATGTGAGCACTACAGAGTTGATGGAGCAGTAAGTGTGTTTTATGTGTGTGTGTCACTTAGACACTGTAGTTACATGTAGCCCTCCATTAACACAGACCTTTAATACATCACAACTGTACTTGGTCCACGTTATAAACATCATTACTCTGATAGAATTAAACGATGTAATCACAGCTTCAATGCATTTTGTGTTTTAATTAGGGCTGCACCATTTTCACAAAAAACCTAATTGTGATTTTTCTGACAGATATTGTGATTTGATTTACAATTTTTAAAAATATTTCATACATTTAAAATGCATATGTGTTTTTTTTCCTAATTCTGTTTTTCACATCAATTTTTTAAAATTTCGTTTTTTTAGAAATATTAATTAATTATTTCAGAAAGTATTAGTTTTTAACTCCTGTAAGGAAACATAATACTAATAAATTTAAAAAAAAAAAAACCTTAATTCCTTTTGAGCACAATTATTTTAGTTTTGTTCTTATGTAAAATAAGTTTGTAATATGCTGCTCAAATGAATAAATGAATGAAAAATAAAGTAGATACAATTAAAAAGAAGATATAAGTTGTACTGTGAGGAAACAAAATAAACAGTAATAAAAAAGGAAACTATAATTGAACAAAAATGTATGTCAAAAATAAAAATGTAATTTAAAATGAGTAAAATACAATTAAAAGGTAGATATTAGTTGTAGTGACATGGATTATTCTGACTGCTCCTTTTTAATTATTCATGTCATATAAAGATGTATGAGAACAGCATTAATGTCACTATATTTACCCTCAGGGATCAATGATTTACTGAATCTGATCAGGTTTATTGATTAAGTTTTGATCAACTTAATTTAAATTAACCTCATTTAAATGATCCTGATGACATCATTCCAGAACGTAATGATTAAACAAAGCTAAATGTGCAAACATCATGTGTAAGAAGTGTTTTTTCACCACTAGAGGCTAGAATATTTTACAGTATCAGAAGTTATCAATAATCTGTGATGTTTCATACTCTACAATCTCTGGTATTGATGGTCTACAACAGAACAACTTTATCCAGATGTTCTGTAGCTCTGATCAAGTGAAGCTGATTAAAGCTGAGTCATGTTTTCACAGAGCACAGCAGCGCTATGAGAAACAGACAGAGCTTCACAGACATGTTAAAGTTAAACAGACACTGGTGTCTCTGATGTAGGAGTCAGTGATGATTTGTGTAGTTTTTTACCAGGTTAGACGGTGTTTAGGTGGTGTTTGAAACGACTACAAAGAGAGTTGGAAGGACATTTCTGCATAAAAAATGTTCTTTCCCTCACAGTGACGGTGTTTAAACCCAATTCTGTGAATTTCCGTTGTGTTCACCTGAGGTCATGTGTAGATGTAGTTTTACAATTAGACACTAGATGGAGCCCCAACATAAGTATTAGGTCTAAGCTCCTCCTACTACTACTTTGACTGAAAATCTATCACACCTGTGTGTTTGGACTCTCAGATAATGTAGTGGAGGAGCTCAGAGATGTTGTTAGTGAGTGTCTTCAGATTTATTGAATTATTATGTTTATTTTAAGCTCCTAAAAGCACGTATTTAAGTTAGAATATAGGTCATGTTAAAGTACACAGGCTGATTCCATGTTTATATGTATTTTGACCCAAATGTAAGTTAACTCTACAGCCAAAGTGTTTGGCTTTACCAGTTTGTTTATTTAGTGACATCTTAGTCAAAATACATTAAGGTACTATTTAATCCAATTGATATAATATATATATAGTGATTTCATAGTGTAATTTAGGTTAAAACAATGAAGAATAAAATCACAGATATGTTAAAAATAATAAATATTGGTTAAGAGTTTCAGATAAATAAGTTTACATAAATACTAAAATTAATAAATAAGTTTATGGGTAAAATACATTGTTAAAAAGTTAGACTTTAATTAAAATGGTTAAAATTTGTACAGCAAAGCACATGATTTAATTTTACAAATAGAAATAGTTAAACATTGTAGGTTGATTTAAAAACATTAAATATTAAATAGCAGAAAATTAATTTATTTAATAAATGTTTAAAATAGGAAAAGCTCAGGTGGTTCATTCTTTTAAAAACATTTGATTAGAACTCATTCTTCCTTTCTCTCTTTTTCATCCTTTTCTTTAAGGTTTTCAACCTGCTACAAAACCTACAACAAAACTGAATAAACTTTTAAAAGCTGAGGTGATCTCACGTCTTACTTGTGTTCATCCATGTTCTTTCAAGCTGGACAAGCATTGTAGAAAATAAGCTTGACTAGTATCTGGTATGGTATTCTGTAAATTAAATATAGTTTAAAATTAGATTTAGATTAATTAATTGATAAAAGAAGTAAAGGAAGTTTCTCACTTTCTACATTCATAAAAAAATCATTTAATAAAAAGCGTGTGTGATTTCCCTGGTTTAATTCTATGGGACATGTACATGATAAATGTTTTTGTTGGTGTATTTTTTTTAATTTTTTTTTTTATAAATTTCTATATTTTATTTTGTTTGGTGTATTTTTCTGTAATGTTTGTATTTTTGGAGTCATTGTGTATTTTTTTTAAAAAAACAAAAAAGGCCAAGATTCACGGCTCCGCCCTTCAAACTCTGTAAAAGTTAACAAAAATCCATGGATCACTTCTGATGTCCCACTTCTCTAGATGATCTGCAGCAACTTTGAACCCTGTCAGTGAAACGCCCTATGAAAAGTGTGTTACAATAAGACATTTGTCTCATATTAAATTATCTTCACTCTGTAGGGGGCGCTAACGCGCCAATATCCATTTTTCCACATTGAGCTGGTTTAGGGCTGAAGGTTTAACTGATTCACAAATGTTTGTTTGGTTCCTTCTCTGTGTTTAATCTCTAACTGTTCTACAGGACTCTGGAAGCCAGAACAAAGTGACACCTCAACGTTCTCAGGACCATGAAGCTCAGCCACAACAAAGAAACAAATCTAAGAGAAAAACTTCAGAGCAAAGAGTTCAACAGCAGAGCCAAGCTGGAGTTAAAGCTAAACATACATGTGACCAGTGTGGGAAGGACTTTAGATTTAAATCAGCCCTCACTAGACATCAAAGAATCCATTCTGGAGAAAAGCCATTTAACTGTGACCAGTGTGGAAAAGCTTTTAACCAGAGTTCTACCTTAATAAGTCACAAAGTCGTTCATACTGGAGTTAAAAAGTTTGAATGTGATGAATGTGGAAAGACTTTTAGTCTATCTGGAGACCTCAGTCAACATGTCCTCATTCATCGTGGAATCAAAGCTCACAGATGTGAACAGTGTGGAAAGACTTTCACACATGGATCACATTTAACGCTGCACATGCAGACTCACTCCAGAACAGAGTTGTATCACTGTGACCACTGTGGGAAAATATATAAACACAAACTAACCCTCACTGAACATCTGAGATCTCACACTGGACATGAAGTGTGTCCCTGTGACCAGTGTGACAAAGTTTTTACAACATATCAACAGTTAAAATGTCACCAAATCAGCCACTCATCAGAAAGACCTCATAAATGTGACACATGTGGAAAAGCTTACAAGAGGAAATCTAACCTTAATCTCCACCAACGAGTTCATGAGAAGAATGATTTCAGATGTGATGAGTGTGGGAAGACCTTCAGCACTTCATCTGTTCTCCACTCACATCTCTGTGTGGATGGAGACATGGAGCAGGAATCATCTTCAGATCCCAGCGACACACGGATGGTGACGACACCTTCTGGTTCCAGTGTTGGACTGAAGAACCCAGAGATCAGGCTGCACAGGATTCCAACATAAACCTGCTGTCAGCTGGAAAATGGACACCAACAGTTCAGGAAGTTGTTGATCTTTGAAGGTGTGGTCTGAAAGAAAAGATCAATACAATGATCAGTTGGAAAGGAAGAAGTTTCCCTTTGTTCACTTTCTATACAGGATATACATTCTATAGCTTCTGTGTTCATACATGATGTTTATGAAGAATGATTCACATTATTATTATTATTATTATTATTATTATTATTATTATTATTATTATTATTATACACTAATGACAGATTCTCTATCAGGGCTGTCTAACTCATTTTAGTTGAGGGTTCAATTATGGACCAGTTTGAGGTGCAAAGGGCTGCAGATTATAGGAAAACCAGCCTAAGTTTATGATCAACTTTGATTTAATTTTCCAAAATGTTGTAGAATAATTTAGGAAAAATTGCATAACTTTCAAAAATTGAGAGTTCCTGCAACAATTGGAGTTTAAAAATAACTCCCATCATGTGATGTCAGCATCGAAAACCTGTGAGCTCTGTAAATATTGTGGAGTTACTTTAAAATGATTCGTTTTTTAGAGGAGTTGAGATATCTACAACTGAATTAGTTTATAATTTATGCAGTTATTCATGTTTTCTGTCATTTTTACTTTCTACTGCAGGCTGTGTTAATGCAGACCATCTTCATCATGTACCTTTGAATCTGTTTCTTTTCTCTGTGTTTATAAAGGATTCATATTTGTAATGAGTTTTAAATGAGTATCTAATACATCACATAATAGTATTTTCTTGATTTTAGATGTGATGTGTTTTATATAAAGTATGTTTTTCTACAGTTGAAGTGAATGTGATGAAATGGTTCCTGACAGGGAAACCCTGCCTAAAGCCTGTGAATGGATCATGCAGTGTGCTGAATGAATATCAGGGGAAGGGGAGCCCAAAGTGTCCAAACACTCCCATTTTATCACCATATTTACATTTCTATCAACTCTGTGATTACAGCTCATAGATTTATTCTAACTCTGAAATGTTCTTTAATCTGTTCTTTAGCCTGTCCAGCCTTTCTTTAGAACTTACAATGTTCTATGTAACCATGATAAATCCTAAAGTTCTTCTTAAATCTTCCTTCTGACATAAAGTTTGAATCAATGTAAATGTAATGATATCAAATGTCCAGTGAAGCTTTGTTCCTTTAAATAAAGACGTGTTATTGTCTGTGCTGGATTTCTTTGAACAGAGAAACATGTCAGAGAGAGGGAGAGCTTTTCATTGGATAGCACATAATCCTCCATCAAACACACATGGTTCCCATGAGAAGAACATCCACTGGATGGATCTAAGAACAGGAAGTGAAGGTTCCTCTGGAAACTGAGTGTTTAGTGAAGCTGAAGTAGTTTAAAAATAGACTTTTAGAGTAACCGCTGCTTTCACATCCAGTCATGATGTCTTTCTAACAAATTCTGATAAAATGAGTCAAACAAGTGCAGAATTCTTTAGTTTGAGATTGTTTCTACATTAATAAGGCTTTTTATTTAAATGTAGTGTATCAACATCTGAGACAGTGAAAGAGTTCCTGTTTTGGTTCTAGAAGGATATGAATTATTCCCAATGAACAGCACTGATTAAAAGGGGGCGGAGTCTCCCTGTATGTGGACTCAGAGTGGAGGTGTGTCCAGGTTAATCACATGTCTAAGTGTGTAAATGAATATAATATAAAGTTGTATATACAGAACACCAGGGTGGTGCATTGACACACTGAAGAACACATTAGCTGACATGTTTCATAACTCTGATGATTCAATAAAATACAAAGTGTTTGGAGTGACTTCATTATTAATATTATGAATCCAAACAGACACATAAAGACTTGTGATGTTATACATCCAATGTACAGCTGTGGCCTGTTCTTAGTCATTCTAAAGCCAAGCAGAGTCACATTAGACACTGACACATCCATCATTAACATTTGGACACATTCAGCTGATTGGAAAGTAGATGGAGGATTATTTAGAAGTGATATCAGTGAACAGCTTCCAGTTACAAACCAGAGCTGGGCTTAGATCTATCAATGTGATCATCCAAACAATGTCTATGATGTCTTTATGTCCACATTAGTGATGCTACATGAGAAAAACTGTCCTTTAAACAAAGAGCAGGAAGCAGAAGCTTTAGAACAAGCCTTGGATTACTGAGGCCTTAGAGACTGTATGCACTAAGATAAATGTCCTGAATAAAAGCTTTATAAACCTAAAGAAGCAGAAGATAAGCATACGTGATATAAAAACCAATGAGTAAACATTATGAAAAGTTTAAAATAATATGATATATATTAGGCAGTGGCTATCCAGTGGCCAGTTTAGGTCACGTGACTAAGACTAAACCTAACCCTAAGAATTGTTGTGATATAAGGTTATAACCTAACACTAAGTACTTTGGTAAACGTACCAATAGCACCGGGAGTTGTCAATACCTCAACCGTATGAATGTACACTTTCTATATATTAACATGAAAAATTACAACAGTAAAAGAGTAACATTAAAAAAAAACATGGACTGGTGTAATCATCAAAAAGAGCAACAATTTATCCAAATAATTTAATAAAGAGTAATGATGTAGTGAAAGAATAACAGATATTAATCCTGAATTTAACAGGTATTTGGTGAATGTTGGATATGACCTCACTAAGGAGATTGTTGAGACAAGAAACACAGATTAATTCCAAAAAAGTCACGTCAATAAAACTTTATCTTCATTGTTTATTCTGTAGATTAAAAATTAATAGTTCACATTGTTAAAAAAATACATCATGAAATGTCATCTCATTGTTTTGAAATAAACTTTTCATTAATTCAAGATAATATAGAATATATAGTAAAATAAGTCAAATATGTCTTCAATAAATTCCTCCAAAGTGGTTTATTTGTAATAAATAATCAAACAGTGAAAGTGTTCCATGTATTAGAGTGTTAATATAAGCAGCTCTAACTACAGACCAGTATCATTGCTTCATCAGCTTTCAAACATTAGAGAAAAAGGCTTTGTTCATAGACTTGATAATCCATCCATTTTCTGACCCACTTCTTCCTTTTTCAGGGTCACGGGGAGACTTGATAAGTTGATTAAAAACACAAGTTGTTGAGCTATCACCAGTTTGGCTTCAGAATGTATCATAGTATGTGATTAAAAAGCTGTAAATGTGTGGTATCAGAGGAACAGCCCTCTTATTAAAAGTGATCAGAATGAGTTTGCTGCGTGGCAGCAGCCTGAACTTGTTGCTAGTTCAGCATGGACATCACAAGCTGAGCTGCAGGAGAAGAAAAGCTACCAAGACCTCCTGAAAACAGCAGTAGGTAGTGATCCAGCATTCTGTCCATCATCCATCAATAAACACACACATTTCATACAATGCAACGCTACAACAAATTTACAAATGTGCATAATTATCTAAAAAAAATACAAACAGAAAAACACTTTTACAAATGTTGAAACAGATTTACAAAGGTGATGCATATATTATATAAATGTGATGTAATGTAAATAAAACAATATTTAACAGAAATAAGTTTAATTGTAGTTTTAATCATATTCAATATTTTTTAAACTTGCTTTTATCCCTCCTATGACGTCTATCAAGTATGAAAAATATAAAAGATGGAAGAAATGATAATAAATACTGCTATTGTTCATTGTACTTTTTATTTGAAAAAATAAATGTGAGAAATCACAATAGATTTTGTTGTTATTGTTAATATTATTTCTATTTAAAACATTTATAAGAATAACTGTAGATTGTTAATCACACTTTTTATTTGAAAGATGAAATATTAAAGATCATAAAATATTTGTTCTTTGTGTTTATTTGATTCCTATTAAAGACACTTTGCTAAAAATAACTGTATATTGTAAATATAGGCTTCAAAGTTTCTTCTTGTTGGGTTTTTTCTTTCTTACTATGGACTTTATATTTTGTTAAGCTCACTAACATGACTTTGTTGTTAATGTTTTTATTTACATTTCTAATTAGTGATGAGCCTTGGATTTATTTATTTTTAATAAAAAGATGTAGGTTGGTTAAAAAGATATAAAAACAGTGAAGCTACGCTGTGTAAAAACAATAATTATCTGATATAAAATGTCTCACTGGTACAGACTAACTGCTTGTTACTGCTGTTTTGGCCTTATTGTGTTTATTAATATTTCAGTGACTTGTAGTTCCTAGACTGCTGCTCTATCATCTGCTGACAGTGTAGATGGATTAAACAATACTGTGTGCTAGGGCTGGACGCTCTCCCTACACTACATCTCAGGATTCACTATCTCTACAGTACTTTTTAAAGTTGACTCTTTGTTAATGTTGTTCATTGTCTGTTCTTACTTTTACCTGACCATACATCAAATATGAGTTTATTCTGTTATTAATACTGAGGACAATGTTTGCCTCTAATAGCTCTTTATAATTATTGTGGTGTGTGTCTGGTCCACTTTAAGTGTTGGTCCTGGTCAACTTTTTGATCTTTGTCTTTAGTTTAATGTTTGCAGGTGTTGTGAAATCACCTTGGTGGGATTAGTGGTGGAGACCCCCCCCCCCCCCCCCCAAGGGTTTTTTTTTAAAAAATAGTTAGGCTAACAGGGTAAGCAGTTGACGCTCAGGTTATTTGTGTCTCAAAGACGGAGGATGTCTCTGTGTTCACAGATCACACAGTAAAAGATGGAGGATTTAGTGTTCTCATCAAAGCGTAGAAGCTGTAGACTAAACACCAAGCTAAACCCCACTCAAAATGAAGAGATGAGTCGTCGTTGTAATCGAAGTTTGATTTACTGGTGACTCCTTCACAGTGACATGGAGTCAAAACTGCAATAACAATACATGCAAAACAAATATTGTATCATTCTTTTACAAACTTATCATTGTACTGTATACTATGTTTTTGGCCATATGTGCCTGTTTTTGTCTCCCTCTTGTGGCTCTTTGTTTTTCTTTTAGGCTTGGTCCTGGTGGGGCGTGGACTCCGAGCAGGCACACCTGGCTCCAATGACTAATCACTGCAATACAAAAGCCTCAGACTCACCTCCACTCATCGTTGGATTGTTCCGTCTATGCTGCGGAACTTCTGCTCTAGAGATCTCATGAAGTCTATGCCTTTTGCCAAGTTTTATTTTTGATTCTGGACTTTTATTCCTCTAGTACCCGAGCCTGCTCTGGAGCCACTCCCAGGATCAAGCCAAGCCAAGAGGACACTTTTTGTTAAATAAATTCACTTTGGGTGTTGTGTTTGTTTATGGGTCCAACTTAACAACCCTAACAATATCAGCATAAATACATAGTAAATGAAAGAAATGCCTTGTTTAATCTAATGTTCATTTGAACTGTTCTTATGATTATTATTGTATATAATAGTGTATTTCTATAGACAATTAGTCTGCTGTTAAGACATTGCTTCAATCAAAAATCACTTGATGTTTCAATGTTTTTTACATGATGATCTTTTTAATGACGTCCTTTCTGTTGCAGACAAGGAGAGCTGAGGTAAAGGTAGCACTGCCTTGGGCCACATTGTTTTAAGTGGGAGCCTCTGTCATCATCAACATATGTGATAAACACCTACAACATGAGACATGTCCCCAGATAAATGATGGACAGTTGGTTGATATGAAATATTAACAAATAAATGTATTTTGTCACAATTCTTGTTAGTTTTCATTTGTAATTTCTGGTTGATTAAAACTAGCATTAGGAGGCCACAGTGCAGGGAGGGCCACTGGCAGAAATCAACGTTAAAACAGGACAAAGCCATGTTTAAAAAAGGACACTTTTGTTTTCACCAGAACACATCAGGTCACTAAAGTCTCACTCTAGTCATTTTCTGAAACTTGGCAGCCCTGACAATATGTATTCATATCTAACAGCAGGAAACACAGTCTTATGAAACATCTTCCAATGAACCTCTATAAACATGAACAATTATATGGAAAAAAACCTCTCACACACAATATTATAGATAACACAGCACTTGTAGCATAGCTGATTAGCTTAGATTAGCAGCTAACATGGCTGATATACACAAATTAGGAACAGAAACAACATTAACAATGCAATCCCCATTCCTAACCTATTCTCTAGACAGGAGAGAAACCACTGACCTGTCAAAAGGATGCACACTTTACAAACAGAGGTAGAAGAGCACAGGCTACCATCACCAGAGCACAGGTCCATGCAGGAAACTTATGTAACTTATTAACTGCTCATAAAACGTCCACGTCATCTAGTGAACGGCCTGAAAAACACTCCTCAACTGAACACAGTAAACACAGTCCCTTTGGCTTCAGAACACACATACTGTACCTTGTTTAAAAGTATGAAGTAGCAACAAAGTGAGGAAAAGAAAAAAAAGTGATAATTGTTAATGTGATAATCATTGATTAATTAAATCATAGCACCCTGAATCGTAATGAAATCAAATTGAATGGTGAGGTTCCTTAGATGGCACAGCCCTAGTCCACACCCAATTCTGAAGCATCAGGTTACAGAATGAAATGCTTTTGAGCATCTGGACTGTACAGGACTGTGTTCACTCAGTGAATGTTGAACGCTCCGCCTCATTTGTCCACAGCACCTAGTTTGGACACTTGGATCCAGTGCAATAGGTGAGAGAATGAAACCAGGGATAAACTGATGGTAAAACTCTGCCTGGACCCAAAAACGACCTAAATGACTGATTCTGATTGACTTGTGGCTTTATGAGACCTCAGGTACCGGTACCCAGTACTCCAGGTACTAAGTACTGGCCTTAGCAAAGACACATATAGCAGTATTGATGGTTTGAAGGTGGCCTACAGAACCTTCTCCAGATGGCTCAGTTGTTGCCTAGACAGGCTTCAGCAAAGTCTGAGAAATCACACTAAACCTGGTCCATCAGTGTCTGAGGGGTGTTCCATAAAGGAGGGTTAACAAACTCTGAGTCTATCCATAAACTCTGGGTCAACATACCCCACAATGGGAAACTCTGTTTATCTGATTCCATTACAGCTGGTATGAAGTGGGTTAATTAACCCTGAGTATGTAAACCTTGGGTTACTTAAAAGCCATCATCAATGGATCGATGATTACACAAACTACCATGGTAACCACCCAGAAGAGAGTGGTTTATTCACCCTGATGGGTGAAATAAGCTGGTGTTCTAAATGTTCTAAAGGTGCGTTCACACTGAACATACCTTCAGTGTCTATAGTGGCTTAAATCACCCATAATTAGTCACACATTTTGGTCCCTTCATCACTTTATTGCTTCAGTGACGTGACGAGCGGTGAATAATATGAATAAAATGTGTCTGAGGAGACGTGTCAGCAGAATAGGATGTCTGCATAGAGAGTCCTCCTGTTATACTGGATATAAAGACAGTAAATGCTGCTTCATATCACATCATTTATATTGATTTTTAATGTAATATTGATGCCAGAGTCATCTCAACGTTTAATTAATGTCATAAAAAAGAAGACTGAAGTGGGATGCAAACCCATGACCCATTGTTTCCAAGAGCAGTGTCACAATTCACTGCACCATCATATCATCAAAGATGAATGATCTATAGATTTAATTGTATTACAATATTAAACAACAATCGAGCCTTAAAAGTGTATTAATTTAAATGATCATCTCCTCCTTTATATTATCCACAGGTTTGTATTCAGAGAACTTTACTACAGACGTCAGTAGATGTTTTAACACTAGCATGCCCAAGGTTTTCTTACTCCTGTTGCCCTGCCCAGAGGCCGCCAAATGACACTGATTTGCAACTCAGTGGGCCACCTCTCTTATGTAAATGCAGCCATTCGATCGGAATGTGCAGCTGGGCAGTGACAAACTTTGGGGTTGGTGTAAATGATGGCCAGTGTTGAGAAACCAGTGTTTCTTCCATGTAGATGATGGTTGTTAATCCAAATAACATTACATGGAATTATTGGATAAGAATGGCCAAATTAATATGAGCCATGTGTGTTGTGATCAATTAATAAACCACAATAAATAAAATTAGAAAAAGAAAAACAGTAATAAAGCAACCAAGCTCCTGTTTCCTACTCCTGTATTTTCACTATTTACCTTTATTGTTTTTGTGCTTATAAATCAAATTTATTGTTGCTATTTATGGTAAAGCAAGATTTCCGAGTGTGAAAAGGACTGTTTGAGTTCTCACTTTAAAAAGGTAAATTCACGAGGTCCACCATTCACTAACCAGGTCCATGATTATTTTATTAATCTATTATTTTACAAATTTGAAGAAAGTGCACAAGATGCACAAAGAATCAATGCTTCAACAGGGAAAAACAATCTCAATCTCTGTTTACACCATCAGTTATGCTGACATTATCCCTCTTGACCTTTGACCCAATGCGGAAGTACTGAACCATAGTGAAAGTTTGAAAAGGCTTATCACCTCAAGGTGAAAAAATAGCCAACTCAGGGCAGATATTTCACTGACTCTGGTGACTGAGAAGCAAGGATGTCAAAAGTTTACAGCTCTCAGCAGGCTTTGGAGATGATCCTAAATGACGCCAACCCCTGTGACTCCGATGGAGAAGAAATATCCCTTCAGCTGAGTTCTGACTCTGAAATTTCTTCCGGTAAGATTTTCTAAACATCCTTTTTTTTGTTTGCTGATTATGGCAGTTGTGTTTTTAATGTTTCATTAATCACATCTCAAAAATATGATCACCCTATAGATGAGGAGGATTCGCCACCTTCAGAAAAGAGAGGTCACCTGGAGAAACACGAGTGGCTGACAGAGAAGGCAAAAGACGGCACAGTGTGGCGTGAAGAACAGGTCGGAAGGCCTCTCCATCACAGCCCAATTGAAGGTCACGTCACAGATGGAGAGCCAACTGCTTTGGCCAGAAGAAAGGTGACGAGTCGCTTACAGAGTTTCTTCTGCTTCATAACTCTGGAAATGCTTCGGACCATTCAGGAGTGGACTGTCCAGCATGCACTCCAGACACAACATGAGAACTGGTTCATGGCCATACCTGAACTAATGGCGTTCATTGCCATCCTGCTTCTGCGGGGGATTGTCCGCCTTCCATCGCTGCATGACGCATGGTCAGCAAAACTGGGACCGCCCCTGATCAACAGGATTATGGCTCGAAACCGTTTCAAGGACATCATTCAGCATCTACGCTTCGACGACAAGGACACACGCGGTGAACGAGTTGCGACTGACCGGTTTGCTGCAATCTCTGACGTTTGGGGGTCTTTTGTTGCCAACTGCATCACTTCGTACAACCCAGGCAGGCACATCACCATAGATGAGCAACCTTTTCCAACTAAGACTCGTTGCTGTTTCTTGCAATACATTGCAACGAAGCCGGACAAGTTTGGTATCAAGTTCTGTGTGGCATGTGACCTTAAATCCAAGTATGTGTGCAAAATCATCCCATATCTTGGCAAAGACCCCAGTCGTCCACCTGGGGAGAGATTGTCTGAAAATGTGGTGATGAAGCTTATGGAACCGTTTATGGACAAAGGAAGAACTGTTACAACCGACAATTTTTTCACTTCATTGTCACTAGCACGTCGACTGCACAGCCGGAAGACCACCCTCCTTGGCACAGTCAATAAGATTCGCCGGGAGCTTCCAGATTCAGCTAAAAAGAATTTGGCCCGTGAGGAATTCAGCACAGAAGTGTTTTCAACCTCTGGTGCCACACTGACTGTTTATGTGCCCAAACGAAAGAAGACTGTCTGCCTCCTCAGTAGCGTGCACAGCGTGGTGGAGACTGAGGCTACTCGGAAAAAAAAGCCGAACACAGTCACCGACTACAACAGCATAAAATG
Source organism: Gouania willdenowi (assembly GCF_900634775.1). Lineage (NCBI taxonomy): Eukaryota > Metazoa > Chordata > Actinopteri > Blenniiformes > Gobiesocidae > Gouania > Gouania willdenowi. The sequence continues at coordinate 85,867 of NW_021144906.1, read as the reverse complement.
CAGTGTGGATGTCATGGACCAGATGGTTCGAAAGTACACTGTGCGTTCAGGAACACGGCGTTGGCCAGTCGCTGTGTTTTACAACATGATTGACATTGCAGCGCTGAACGCACATGTGCTTTATCAGGCATGCACTCGGCTCAAGGAGAGAAGGGTGGACTTCTTGCTGGAGCTTGCAAATGAGCTTGCCCGGTCTCTAATGGCAGCCAAGGAGGTGAATGAGCAAAACCTTCAGCAACAACCACCCACACCTGATGTGGGGAAAAGGGCATTGTGCCAGGTGAAGTGTTGCTGCAGGAAAAACCGTGCCACCAAGCGTTGTATGTATTGTGACAAGTTTGCATGTGGCAAATGCATAAAGGAGGTGTGGCAGCGCCAGAATCGTTCACAAAATCTCTATTAAATAAATTTCACCAAGAATGCAAACAAACTGTTGCCGTCTCACTATTACTACCTACTACTTTCTGTTGCAAAAGTTGAAATATAAGTTGCAACCTCTATGTAGCTGCTGTATGGGAAACACAAAGGAGATTACAAAAGGTCTTTGTGTCCTGGAACCTACCTAGCCACCCCCCCACCCTAGCTGAGGGGGGAGTAGTGGCCTCAGTAACATAACAATGGTCACAAGCTGAGTTGTTCACACCCGCCATCTGACACCAGCTTGGACAATAAAGGTATAGGTGTCAAATGACACCACTCTGGTCATGCTAGTGTTAATGTAGATCAACCTCTCAGTGACTTTCACTTAATGATCTGCATCTACAATGTTAGAAAGAAAACTACCTAACGGCACAAAAAACAAAACAAAAAAAAAGTAAAGCAACACAACATTAGTAATGATGTGAACACGTCTGTGGTGTGTGATGTTACTAATGTGTTTCAGAGAAAAGTTAAGGTTCATTAAAGTGTTCGGAAATGGTGTTCAGGTGGGCGGAGCCAGGTAGAAACCCAGGGTTTCTTTGATAAAACCTGCCAGCGACCAGGTTTAGTTCATGAACAATGTTGCTATGGTAACATACTCAGAGAATAACGTGCCTCGCATTTAGGAATGAGATACTCAGAGTTTCCCTCATTTCAGCCTGAACATACTCAGAGTTTGAACATAACCTGCTTTATGGAATACCCCCCCCGACATCGAGACTGAGTACTTGGGTCCTTCTTTGGGACCATGAACCACTGGATTGAAGCGCTCACTATAGGACGGCTCCATGACCCCAGTGACCACATGGGAACCACTTCCTGTATGAGCAACCAATCAGGTATTCTGTAACGCACAGAAGCTTCCTGTGTGTGTGTGTGTGTGTGTGTGTGTGTGTGCATGTGTGTGTGTCAGTGCATGTGTGTGTGTGTGTCTGTGTGTATGTGTGTGTGTGTGTGTGCATGTGTGTGTGTCAGTGTATGTGTGTGTGTGAGTGTGTGCTGTGCATGTGTGTGTGTATGTGTGTGTGTCTGTGTGTATGTGTGTGTGTGTGTGTGCATGTGTGTGTGTCAGTGTATGTGTGTGTGTGAGTGTGTGCATGTGTGTGTGTACGTGTGTGTGTGTGTGCATGTGTGTGTGTCAGTGTGTGTGTGTGTGTGTGTGTGCATGTGTGTGTGTCAGTGTGTGTGTGCGTGTGCACGTGTAGTAGGGTGCATCAAATTTCAATGTTAAATTTTAATTTCAAAATATCAATTTGGCTGGCATTGCATGTTGTTCCAATTAACATAAAAATGATCTTTGCAAAGTTTTGAGGAATTCCATTGAGCTTTAGGGGTGCCACCTCACACATGAACTTTGGTGAAATTTCGAAAAATGTGCAATTTTTTAGTCTAATTGCCAAATGGTTGACCTGGAAATGTTGAGGACAGTGAACTTTTATACAGTAACATGTTCTATAGGGTTATCAACATCAAAGTTGTTTGTTTGCCCTTTGGGCAACTTGGGCATTTCTCAGAATTCAACTTTCAAGATTCTCCTTCATTTTTCCTATGGATAAAATGAATGGAGGTCAATGGGACATGTTTACGTCACCTTACCCTGAATTTTGTACAGCAGTGATGGATTTCGGACACACACACAAGTTAATAAAACAAAGTTGCCAAAAGCAGTTACATCCTATGGAAGCTTCAACAAATCCTACACACCAAATCACTTAAAACAATCTATTCTTCACTCATAGCATCGCACTTAAATTACTGCTCCGAAATATGGGGTAATAACTACAAAACGTATCTTGAACCACTATTTAAACAACAAAAAAAAGCTATAAGAATTTTACATAAAGTACCACACAACGCACACACAAACGATTTATTTGAGAAGTCAAAATACCTAAAACTGCAAGAAATAATACACTATAACACACAAATACATGCATTTAGGGCTTCATCAGAAAAATTACCACATCAAATCCAAAAACGTTTCACTTACAATCAAAATCCCTATGAATTCAGACATAATAATGTGTTTAGACCAAACAGGATCATATCAAACGTTGGCAAATATAGTACTGTGTATAGAGCCATGAACCTCTGGAACAGCCTTGACGCAGAGACACAACAGTCCGATAATCTGAAACAATTTAAGGAGAAAACGAGGAGGACATTTCTACATGCATACAGATCTCAAGACAACTCTCCATTGAACTCTACAGCGACGACATGGAACTCATCAACTGGTCATTGAGCACCATTGACAAAATCTTCTCAACGAGGCAATTGCTTCAGCACGAAATACCGTGTCCAAAGGACACATACCCAAGTGGATATGTCGTGGACGCACGAGGGAGAAGCCAGATGCTCTGTTTCTCCCAGCTGAAAGTGGAGGATGTGGAGGACATCTATCTGCTAGGAGTCATGATCTTTGGCCTGCTAATGATGGGGGTATGTGTCTGTGCATGTGCCTTCCGGATGGATCGTAAGCTGAGGCGACTCTCAGAGGATATGAAGGTTCTCCGAGAGAAGAAGAACTTCACGTTTGGAGAGTTGGAGGAACGTAAACAACGACTGGAAAAGAAAGCTCGTGGAAATACGGGGGAAAAAGACTGTGAAGAGGAGTAACAGCAGGAACAATGACTGCAGACAAGAACACATCACAAAAAAAAAAAAAAAAAAAAAAAAAAGGGAAGAAACGAGGTTGGATGTAAAATTATCTGTGTTCAAATTAGGGGACGGATCTAGATAAGCATAATGCTTTTTTCCGTCGCCCTTTCCGGCATGAAAAAAGGACAAAAAAAATTAAAAAAAAAAAAAAAAAAAAAAAAAAAACAATGTGATTTTGCTCTGAATGTCAAATGAATTTCTGTGAATGCAACCATGTCGGAAATGAACTGAATAAATAAAAAAATAAAAAAAATAAATAAAACATACACAGTTTAATTGACTTTAATGTTAGACACAAGGGGAGATACTGACACACTTAAAATAACAAACCTTTTCTAGTGGCTAACTCACTGGCAACTAACAGGGCCTAATGGTAAGACTGACAATAACTAAACGTCAAACTTAATTGCTCAGTCTGTGCCAGGGTCTGCTCCATGGAGCAACATCACCAGGGAGAAGGAGAGAGGAAATGGAACCTGAACTCTGAACCTAGCCATTGCGTCTCCCCCCAGATATGTCTCCCCACCCGCCACCAAAGAGTAACCGTACTATTCAGGGATTAGCTTGCGTTTGCAGCGGCGAAGGTTTGGCTGTTGGTTGCGGTCATGTTCAACTGCCTGCAGCACATTCTGCAGGTGCTGCTCCTTCCTTGCCACTGCGACAAAATCGGAGGTGAGCTTAACGCCACGCTCGGCACAGTCATTGACGACGTTCATTGCACGTACGTTGACCACACTTTTTTTGAACGCAGCATTGGTCACCCATTCTTTCACATCCAGAGACATAAATTCTGGATCAATGTGCAACTGGTGCATCCCAAACCAGCAATCCTTATTGGCGAGGTCAGACAAGCTGGTGGTTGGCAAGAGGGTGGGGAACTTTGGCTTGCCAAAGCCAGTGCCAAAGCGCTGCACAGGGATGTGCAGGGGGAGATCAGCAGGCTTGTGCTCCAAGATCGCTCTGGCAAGTGCACGCTTGTCATCATTGGGCACCTTGCTGCTGAAGACAGCCAGGGGTAGCATCTCACCTGTCAGGTACCAGCGATGCCTCTCCAGCGCCTTGATCGCTGATGCTGCAATGCCCTCATCTACAGCCTTGTATGCCTGCAGTTGGTGGTAGAGTGTCAGGTCATTCCAGGCAGCATCTACAGCTTTCTCGCAGGTCAACCACCACTTAGCATAAATGTGTGAAATGAAAATGGCAAAAGCCCGAATCTTCGGCACCTGCTGCCGTGTGGTGATTGTGCCCTGGGGAAGCAACGTGATGTGCTGCTCCATCAAAGCCAGCTTAAGAGTGTAGAGCAGCTTGGCCATCCATCGTGCCTTGTGGAGCGCTCCCGGACGTTGGAAGGTCACTGTAGTCTGCTCTTCACAATCCAGAAACACATGACACATCTGCACAAACTCTTGGTAGTCACCTCGCTTGTGGTCCGTGACTTCCTTTGCGCACCTGACAAGTTCAGCACGTAAATTGCTTAGGAGTGGTTGCTCAGTTTTGCCAGGAATGTAGCGGGACCATTGGCTGCTTGATTCTTGTGGTAGCAGTGTCCATTTCTCTCTGAGACGGGTGAACAAGCTAACCTCTGGCGAGCGTGATGACTCCACCTTCAGGTCTGTAAAAACCTGGTTCAGGATGACCTCGCCAATGTGGTGCCGGCACCCAGACCAAAGCAGTGGTCGGCCCAGTGAGAGCTGTATGGCAATGCAGGCTGCTGTGAGATGGCCGGTGTTTGACGCAGTGGTGTCAAATGCCATGTTGACAACATGGTCAGCGCAGCGCCAGTCCTGCAGCAACATGCATGTCAACTGTGCAATGATTTCTCCACATGCCTCATTGGTCTGCTTTTTATACGCTGGGACACCAAGCAGTTTCAGCCGCTCTGCATCTCCAACCACCACTGTAAGATGCTACTCCAACTGGCGCACATTGCTGAGCATCGGTGTTAACTTGCTGTCCCAGTGTAGGGTGCACAATTGATATTAAGCTTAATAGCTTAGCAAACATAGATAGCTAACTGTGGTTAGCAAACTGTTGCTAGCTAACGTTAGCTAGATGTAATGAGCACCAAATGCCTATTAATATGACTTATGATAAATAAGTATACAAACACACAACTACAGATATGATATTAATGTGTAATAATACATACCCAACACAGAAAGATCTACTCAGTTTTCTTGAGCTGTAGTATTGTTTACCTCAGATCTCCATGGCGACCATTGAGCACTGTTAACCACTTTATCCAACAAAAACAGATGTGCGGTGGCACCCCCAAATCATCATGTACTGGAAAAATATTTTGCATGTGTTGTTTCTACATATATTGGAACACTTTTAGCACCCAGCCATATCAAGATTCAAGAATTGTGTTTTTTGATGCACCCTAACGTGTAGTGTATGTGTCTGTGTCTGTGTGTGTGTGTGTGTGTGTGTGTGTGTGTGTGTGCACGTGTAGTGTATGTGTCTGTGTCTGTGTGTGTGTGTGTGTGTGTGTGTGTGTGTGTGTGTGTGTGTGTGTGTGTGTGTGTGTGTGTTGTAGTGTTTATTGACTTGTCTAAAAAACTAAACTATTGATGAAAAAATAAATGGTTTTTATCACTAATTGCCATTTTGAGGAAAAATATAGAGATATGAATATTGTTGTTTTATCTTGTAAAGGATATGATTGTCTAAACTGTGTAAAATGAGGTGTAGGATTTTATTAATATGAGTGTGTTACCTCAATAACAAATAGAAATCATGAGACTGATGTGCTGCCTTGTTATGTAGCAAGTGATGCTAATGCTAATGCTACACTATAGTTCATTCATTTCATTCATTTTCAGACCCACTTATTCCTGTTTGACAGGATCACGGGGGTCTGCCGGTGCCAATCTCTGGCTATCATTAGGTGCTGGGTGGGGGTACACCCTGGACAGGGCGCCAGTCCATCACAGGGCAACACAGACAGACAACCACTCACTCTCATTCACTACTATGGGCAATTTAGAGACTCCATTCAATCTTATAGTCATGTTTTTGGATTGTGGGAGGAAGCCGGAGTACCCGGAAAAAACCCATGCAAACAACACTATAGTTAAAAGACTGTGTGACTATAAGAACATGTCAGATCTTTTGTTTGATGTTCATTGTACTTGGAACCAGTTTGATAAATTGCTTACATATAATTTAAAAAAAATATTTGAAAATGACCTTGTCTTAAATGATCTTTTATTCCTTTTTTCCATTTAGGCTGATGATTTTAAGTAGGTGAATTAGTTTGTTTTATTGGTAAATAACTTTAAAATAGTTTAAATGATTTTAATGAAAAAAATTGTATTTTGATAGTGTTTTTACAAAAAATAAATGGTGATATGATTTTTTTCCCCATATCACCCACTGTGACTGAGGTAAAGGTAGCACTGCCTTGGGCCACAGTGTTTTAAGTGGGAGCCTCTGTCATCATCAACATCTGTGATAAACACCTACAACATGAGACATGTCCCCAGATAAATGATGGTTGATATGAAATATTAACAAATAAATGTATGTTGTCTCATGTTCTCCGCAGGGGCTGCTGAACAAGCTAGCTAACGTTAGCCAATGTGAACTTTAGCTAGCTAGCTCACTCTGTGGGTCTTTACCAGGTACTACGTGTTAAGGCTTCAGCCAGCAGGAGAACTCTGTCAGCATGGAAGATTTAGACAACACCGTACTGTCAGTGTTGGAGGGTAAGTCATGTTTTTCATTCATATTTGGTGATTATTAAGCAAAGTTAGCGTCTGTATTGGTAGCTTTGATCACGTTAATGTTGCACACTGTTAGCTGAATGTTGTCTGTCCCTGTATGCAAAAAATGCCTTGCTTAAGTGCCGTGGATAACAACTACAGTGAGATAAAATGAGTAAGTCAAGTTGTATCACCTCCCAACTGTCTTCTTTTTTTAAATCTCCCATAACTTTAATAGTGTGAAAATACCAGTGACCAAGAAGCCAAAACTTGTAACTTTTTTCTTTTAATAACCTAAACTTTGTGTGGGACAGCAACAAGAAAAACCACTTATTACTGTTAATATTATTAATAATATTTCACCATAGTTGACCATCTACACCAAAATGTACAAGTGACTCCAAAATATGAGGTCCCTGAGGAAGAGGCAGGGCTCCACGCCACAACGATGGGCGTTAAAGAAGAGTTTCTTCTGCTCAAACAACACAGACAATGACACTGATGGTGACAGAAGTGGTGACACAAGCAGTTTAACCATAATTATTGAGAGCAATGATGACCTCAGCGAGGACAGTTTAAATGAAGGTTTGTGCTAAAAGTGGGAACTATTCTGTCTCATGTGCCAGAGTACATTGTAATGTACACAATGTTGGATAATGACCTGTGTTTTCCTGTTATTTTGCTTATGTGTTTACAAATGATTTCATTATTTTCACCAGGAAAAGCGTCTCCACTTAAATCAGCTGACACAGTCATTTTCCACATGATCAATATCAAACACATTTTTATAATTTCCTAAGTAAAACATCGAGATGATCAAATGAAATAGGTAATTGACTATTCCTAAAAAAAATCTGAAAGTCCAATAAGAAAACACAGCTCTACTCAAACTGTTATTGTTATTTAGACTTTAGGTGAAGTGAAGTTTGACCTCTGATAGGTGTACCTTACACTCTTTATGATTACTGTTTTCTGGTTTTGTCAAACCTAGTGGGGGAAGTAAGTCATGACTTTCTAATATAACTGTGCATTATATTTTAGTCATACACATGCCACTAACTATATTTTCTCTTCTCTGATGCTAGTGTAATAGTGTTTCCATGGAAACGTCTTTGCCTCACCATCTTATTTTATAGTCTGAGGATGCAGGTGAGTCACTACAAAACATTGAGCAAAATGTACAAGAATCCCAACACAAAACCCAACCAAGGCGATTTTGCCCAAATGTTGGACCTTGAGTTCAAGGCTAGACGGGCTTTCATTGATGCAGATATTACAAAGGAAGAAGACTGACCTATGAAACTCTTTGATGCATATCCCTGCTTCAAAGACACTGGAAATGTCAGCTTTTTGACTTCCGTCCTTGGTACTGTGTGTTTCTGTCTGTGCAGTCTGCCCTGTATCAAGCCTGCTCAGTGGTAATAACTGAACAGAATTGTGTCCTAGGCAATGGATGAGCTGCATCGCATCATTGGTGGCACCAACCGCAAATACATGGAGGAACTGAAGGGAAGATGGGCAGACTTTTGTGCTAAGGTGCAGTTCTATGGAGTGTGGAAGAAGGTCCTGAAACCTCCTTTTACCTTGGATCTCTGTGGAGGTAAGTTGCTGTTCAATATACCATTGTTATGGCAGCCATGTTCAAACTATTCCATAAAAGGCCATTTTGGTTCCATAGTGGATTTCACCATCACCCTCTTCAGTGCACTCCCATCATTGTTCCCCTCACCAACTCCACCACCAAAGCTGGAGGGGTGCCAAATTTTTAATTAAATTCAGTATATTTCTTCAGTACATCGTCTGTTATATGTTGTCACCACCAAATTTAGGATTTTTTTTTCTAGATCATCACCAACTCAGGTTGATCCAGGCTGATTAAAACCATCCCATCTGAGCTGGGACATGAACTGATCCATTTATTCACACATTAGTTCTTCTAATGTCTTTAAACACTTTTATTGATATACACAGACCTGGTCAGAGCAGGTTACACTCCCAGTTAGGATCATGGGAAATAACATTTGCTCCATCTCAGTATCTAGTTTAGACCTTTTTTAGACCTGTGTCCTGGGTATGATGGGTTCATGAGGTGAACAGTACTCAGCCATGTTGGGAAGTCCAGAAATCACACAGCATCTCACCCAATTATAGTGGTCCTGGCCAGAAAATACCACAGACCAAGTATTTGTAGTGTAGTCATAGCACTCAACATTTTTTCCTCTCCTACAAGAGACAACAAAGATCTTCTTGTTCATCACTGCAATGTCAAAGTAACTGTGTCTGTGGACCATTTCAGGGACATCGAACCAGGTGTTGGTCACTGGGTCATAAGCCTCAGCAGACCTCAGACGTATGGACCCATCGCATCCTCCAACTGCAAAAATGTGGCCCATATATGCAACGACCCCAAGTTCACACCGAGGTGTTCCCATAGGAGTGATCAGTGTCCACTGGTTGGTGTCTGGGTTGTAATACTCAGCAGTATTCAGTACTCTATGGGTAGTACATCCTCCACATATGTAAATCTTGTTGTTCAGTGTGGTGCAGCTGGCCTTGAAGCTCTCTTCATTCATTGATGCAATGAACGTCCACTGGTTGATGTCGGGCTGGTAGCGTTCAGCAGTTCTTAGTGAGGTACCTTCATCATCCCTGCAGCCTCCCATAGCGTAGATGTATCCCTTTAGCTCAGTAACACTCACAAAGCTCCGTGTCTCCTGCATTGGTGACATCTCCTGCCAAGTGTGTGTGACTAGGTTAAACCTCCACATTATGTTAGAGGGGTCGATCCATCTTAAAGGACCACCCACAATGTAGAGGTATCTACCAAGGAAGACAGTGCTGTAGAATAGTAAGTGAGTCATGGAATTCTCCAGACTAGGATAAGTGTGAACTGTGATCCAGCTGTTAGTTCTGTAGTCAAAGGCCTCTATGGTCTTAGAATGTATTTTTAACATCAATAAGACGGCGTTTGGCAAGCGACGGCAAAACAAGGTATTGTTGATCCCAGACTCAGAGCAGAGTAACGAAGGTTGAGACATGACTTTAAGGGTATCAGAGACCAAGAGGTGGGACTCAGGGTTTGTTTTTACCACATCATTGTTAAGCACATTGTCTGTGATGTAACTTTTGTCCATCAGCCCCAGTCGTACCTTTGGTAACAGAGTAGAAATGGCTCCCTGTCGTTCCTCAGGCATGTGGTTTATCCATCTTAAAACACTTTGATAAACTGTGATCTCCTGGGTCACAGTAAGGTCATCCTGACCCAGGATATCAGCCAGCTCCTGCTCCTCAAGCTGCAAAAACTCTTCACAGAGTGAAACCTCCTCAAAATTCTCACAGATAAAGTGAAAGGCCTCATTCTTCAGTTGAAACAAAATGGGAAAATAACAGGATTTAGTAAACTGCCACAGCCCAATGCAGTTTTCTGGACAGAGACGATCCTTCAGAGCTTCTAAGCATGTTTGTTCCGGATTCTTTACATTGAACTGATGCACTTCCATCATTAGATCAAAAATATAACTGTTGTCAGAGTGACAGAGATTAAGTAAATTCACTGAGTCCAAGGAGTTTGTAGGTTATAGTGTCTCTCTCTTAGAACATTCTCTCTCATTAAAGAATACTCAATGTGCTACTGAGTCCTTTGATGTGTGACCAGCTCCTGATGATGTCATCAGCAGAGTGTGTGATGATGTCACAGTGAACTTCACACTGACATTCCTTTTGTTGGCTCCTGATTGGTGGATGGTGTTCTTTTTTTTGTCCAGTAGTCAAATAGGGTGTGTTTCAGATATGCATCCTCACTTGAACTTCAGGAAATGCTAATATTCTAGTTTATTATTAGTTTACACTGAGCCTACAGTTTGAAGCATGCAGACAGTTGAGATCAGATGTCTGCTGTAATGTTTTTTCTTGTTTGAACTGGGTGTGTTAATTAAAATGATCATGTGTAGGGTTTCCTTTGGTCATTCATTTCAATACAATTTTGCATTGTACGATACAATGAATGTACCTGTCTCTAAAAAGGACTTGGAGATAAGGACTTGGAGATAGGGATGCACAAGGTCACTGGCCCTGCAGATGAGTCTGTTGGCGTCTGCGACCCTCAGGCTGCTCCCCCAACAAACAAAAGTGTAGAGGATCACATTTGCCACCATTGACTCATAAAACATCCTCAGCATTTTTCTGCAGATGTCCTCCCTGATACATCCAACCACTGCAGAATCATCCGAGAACTTCTGGAAATGACAGGTGTCAGTGCAGTAGCTGAAGTCCGTGGTGTAGGTGGTGAAGAGGAAGGGAGAGAGTACAGTCCCTTGAGGGGCCCCAGTGTTACTCACCACTTTGTCAGACGCACAGTGCCACATACTGTGGTCTGCCAGTTAAGTAGTCCACAATCCAGAACACAATGGAGGAGTCAACCTGCATCTCTGTCAGCTTCTCACCCAGTAGAGCCAGACAGATGATGTTAAAAGCACTGGAAAAGTCAAAGAACATGACTCTCACAGTGCTCGCCGCAACGTCCAGTTGAGAGTAGACACGGTTGAGCAGGAAGGTGATGGTGTCCTCAACTCCAACCTTGGGCCGGTAGGCAAACTGTAGTGGGTCCAGGTGTGGTCTGATAGATGGTCAGAGCTGCACCAGGATAAGTCTCTCCAGGGTCTTCATGATGTGGGAAGTCAACGCAACCGGTCTGTAATCCTTGGAGCAGCTGGGACGTGGCGTCTTTGGAACAGGAACCAGGCAGGATGTCTTCTACAGCACAGGGACCCTCTGCAGATTCAGGCTCATGGTGAAGATGTGCTGGAATGGTCCACAGAGCTGTGAAGCACAAGCCTTCAATACTCTGGGGCAGACTCCATCAGGTCCTGCAGTTTTTCTATAGTGGAGTTTGACCAGTTGCCTTTTCACCTGGTCAGCTGTGATGTTTATTGTGAGGGGAGCAGGCAGTGTGGGGGGAGGGGTGTCGGCACAGTCCAAAGGTGTGTGGGTATTCAGGGAGCCAGGATGGTTCATATATATATATATATATATATATATATATATAGTTTTTCCAGTGATGTGCCGTGATGACCACCAGGGTTGGGTAGGCAAGTTGCAAATCAAGACCACCAATGACAATTCCATATGTTTCTGCTGGCAAGTGTTAATCAAACAAAATCAACATCATAAAACACCATTATTATATCTCATGACACGGCAGCACATCTGTTGTTTGTGTTGGAAACACAGAAACACGGAGGAAATGACAACAACAACAACTCAGAGCAGCCACAAAGCCAATCCTTCCTTTTGTTCCATTCACTGTAGAAAGCACCAACAATGTTCTGACCTTACCTTTGCTGAAGCTCTGGTAGCTCAGGTGTTGTTTCCCATCTTTTAAAAGATGTATTTTTTTCTCTAAAAAAAGTTTCTTTATCGTCTCTAGCGCTGTCATCCTGACTGTAGTGTTATCCCACCCACGAGCAAGAGAACGTAGCAGCAGCCACGTGGGATCAATTCACTAATGCACTGTGAACTTACGTATAGCATTTAGCATAGCGCGGTTACGTCCAAAGGCAGCATAGAGAGCTGCCTTTTTACGTAAATGGTTGTCATCTTGGGGAACTGACTGAGCATGTGCAAACACAAAACACACTATGGGAACAGAGAAAGAGCAGCAATGAGCTTTTGGGAGGGGGCGTGGCCTCCTCCTGCCTTACATCAGAGTGAAACTTGTGCAGCCGTACCAGGAAATATCGATGTTTAGTCATTTGGTCTATGAAACGCACAAAATGCTGACACTTTCAAACGTATAGTTATTGTAGGCTATCGGAAATTGAAAACTAAATAATTTATAATTATATTATAAATATATTATAATTAAAACAAATAATCAAAATATCAGTTCACCTTTGGGTAGGCACTGCCTACTTTGCCTACCGTGACTTCATGTCACTGAGTTTTTCACAGACATATAGTCACAAAGTGCTTCCCAAAGATAAAAGACACATTCAAATACAAGAAAATACCATCAATATGACAGATCAGACTGAGTTGGTAAGACTCAGACCCTTTCTTAAAAAAGTAAGTCTTTAAGTGTTTTTTAGAAGAATCTACAGAGAGGAAGGAGAGAGGAAGACCACTGCTCCTCCATGGTGGGTTACAGTGCTGGCCCTAACCTCTCTGGTGCCCTAGGCCAGATTTCTTATAGTGCCCCTTATATGCAGTTTTTTCTATTTATTCCAAGTAATTGATTTTCACATGATTGTTATATTATTATTATTGGAATCTTGCATAGTGGTCTTCACCATATCCACAAAGATGCTTTACATGAGGAGAAAACATGAGCAAAATTACTTTTTTGACATTTTTTTTAATTTTGATGAAAGTGTTTCACATACACGTATAAAAGAACACAAACAAGTAAATAAGAGCCAATTTAAAGATCTTAGTAACAGGTTAAAGATAAAAATGATTAATAATATTAAAGGAAGGCATTGCACAAAAACAAGATACAAATAAATAAGGATGTATTGATTCACTCAACTCCCGATAAGATTTGATTCACGATAGGGGGTTCACGACACGATTCTCTCACGATTTATTTTACAAAATGGGACTGTGGACAAATTACGACTGAAAATATTCTATTATTTTCACTGTACTATTTTATTTTTATTTTTCATTGTCAAAAGAATCCCTTGATAAACTATTCAAAATAATACAATTTAACTCAAAATAAATCTTGAATGAAATAAATAAAGGAATAATACAAATGAAGAAGCCTATTAATTTAAATTCTGGTTCTATACTAAACAATGCAAAACTGTATAATAGTTCTTTTTCTTTTTAAAATTGCAACTGAAAATGTATTTTGTGCCTTAACAATTGGACTTTAAAAAGAAAAAACCAGTCTGCATTGTATTTTTGTTTGGACCAGCAGAGGGCGCTGGTAACCCAGTGGTCGGTTGGCATGCAGCTTTTCCAGCAGTGAAGAAGAGATGCTACGCTAGCAGACAGAGCTAATAGAAAAATGTGACTTTTACAGATATTCACGTAATATTACAGATATTCTTTCGGTGCTAAAGGGGTAAAGAATCATTTATGAACATATTTAAGAGTAGAAGGCGGCCAGAAAGGAAGTAATAGCAGTTTCCGCCCACAAGCGACACTTCTGGATAAAAAAAGTACTGCGATTCATTTTTCAGAAAATCGATGTGAACCATGATACCTATGAATCGATTTTTAACTGCCTTACGATTAATCGTTACATCCCTACAAATAAATAATAGATAGATAGTGGTGGGTTGGCTCATCAAGTATTCTTTTTAATTTAAATACTTATGACTAAAATATTTTACTATTGAAATTCACATTTTGTGAAAAGATTCAAAACATCCAGATTTAACATAATATTACTGAAATTGTAGAAATGAACACATTAATTTAAACAATTGCAGTTCACAGAGGTATTGCACAAAAAAACTATTTATTAAAATAATGTCATTTTCTGGTGGTGATTTATAAAGTAGCTTTATTCAACACAAGCTAAAAAAGCCCCATTCATTATATGAGGAGAGATTTGTCTCAAAAATATTCACAAATACATCCACAATGTTCACGTTTTTTTAGATTTTCACATATTTTTCAAATACACAAATATATCCACAACTTTCACGTGTGTTTATCGTCTGTATTTATCATGAAGTATCACGTGTAAATCTTCAATTGTGCTTGTGAATTGTGTAAAGTAAAATAGACTGCTGTTGCCATGCAACCAATGTTGTTGTTAAGCTAGTATTTTATCTGTTTGTGTTTAGCACTAGCTGCTAACATGTCTTAGCATAGTCGCTCTGCTAACTTGTTTGATAAAACATGACAATTCATTAATCCATGATAGTCAAACACTGACTTACCTCTGGCTTTTCCACATTTTCCTCCTCTTCTTTCTGTGTTTTTCTTCCCTGGACACCAGATCATTAGTTTGGTTGTTTAGACATGACGTCACTGCTGCAGCAGTAAACAGTAAACATCTGGTCCAGCTGCCCTGGGTCACGCCTCAGACAACTGTCAATCAATTTGGGAGTAAAACTATTTTATTTATTTGAATTAAATCTAGACTAACTAATTATTAATAATACTATTGAATTAAGTATACTAATATCAGCACTTTGATTGTTTAATGCTAGGCGTCCCCTAGCATTTAGCTATACTGCCTATGCCACTCAATGCAGTCAATAATGACTTACCTGAATTTGGGCTGATTAGAAACATATTTATTATAAATTCATCTTTGTATTGTTTTAAGCTCCAGCCACAAACCACTGTTTGTTATGATAGAGATTATGGAACATAAAACTGGAATTCCAAACATGGCACAACCAAATTCATTTATGTCTTCTGATGACTTTGTGGACTATACTTCATAGTAGAGTTTTGTACACAAAATGTTGTGTATGTGCCTTTGAAATATGATCTTGGAGACATGATTGCATGGTGTGAAGTTTGATCTGTGGTTGGCCTATAATGTTGTATTGTGTCATTGTCACACGGCATGGTCAAATGATTGAAATAGTTTAATAAAAGCTTGTTCTTATTTTTTCTGGAATTAAATAATAAAATATCCTTGGTGTAAAGCCTAAATAGATTCTAAATACTCAGTGTATCTTGTTTCGTGGAAAAATATCACTGTTTTAAGCAAATTTATCTTAATAAGAAAACATTTTAATTAAATTAAATTTCTTAGAATAAGATTTTGCTGAACAAGTTTTTTTTTTTATATAGGAAAAACAAGATTTTATTTCTTCTTTTAAGACTTTTTTAACTTTCTTATAATTAACTTTTTGCAGTGTAAACACACATGAATAACTCATTAAACACAAAATAAGAAGAAAACACAAAGACCCTGTCCTCTGAAGCTGGATTTCCTCTTCTCTCTCTCTCTCTCTCTAACTTCCTGTATTTAATCAGTGTGTGCTGTACTCAGACACTGGATAACTTCTTACCAGGCTAAATCACCATGGTAACTTAGGCTGAACACCTAACATGGTCCACTCCAGGTTATGTTCTGGCTAGAATCTGAGCGAGTACTCAAGCTCCGTCTCCTGACCAATCAGTTCTCTTAGAACACTCTTTGTGTGGATCTGATGTGTTGTTGACAGGAGAGAGAATATTTATCCTTTATTTACCTTGACATCCTATAGGAAACATATATATTCATATCATACATTCATTCAGTTCTGTTGATAATATAAAATATAAATATTGTCCACCTTATGATGTAGGCCAGGGCCGGCCTTCCCACCTGGCAGCCCAGGCTGCTGCATAGGGCGCCTTCTGCTGGAGGGGCGCCAAATTGCAACCCCTCAATTTTTATTTTTCATTAAAAAGGTTTATTAAACTTAAAACACACCCTTTACAATTACCGTACATCTTTTCTCTATATTTATTTAATTTGATGTTTTTGTTGTATTCTATGTAATTCTATGGTGTTGTTTGCACATTGTGTTCTTTGATTTTAAGACTTGTGTTACTGACTAGTAAAACCAAACAGAAAGTAGAATTGTCTTTGTACTGAAACTTTTATATTTTAACTGTTGATTGCAGTGTTCTGCATTGCTTTTGGATTTTGCACCATTGTTGTTATTGATCCCTCTAGACAATTACACTATACCTGTAGGTGTTATATTGTATTATAGTGCATTATTCTAAATGTTATTATAGGTTCTATTTTTTTTCAATGGTTTGTTGTATCGCAGAATTTAATCGTTTTGTCTTGATATTTAAAATAAAAATGTGCTAACCACTACATTAATTATAATGAAATTCAGTACATCTACACGTCTGCTATATGTTGTCACCACTAACATTTTGGTTTTTTTTTCTAGATCATCACCAACTCAGGTTGATCCAGGCTGATTAAAACCATCCCATCTGAGCTGAGACATGAACTGATCCATTTATTCACACATTAGTTCTTCTAATGTCTTTAAACACTTTTATTGATACACACAGACCTGGTCAGAGCAGGTTACACTCCCAGTTAGGATCATAGAAAATAACATTTGCTCCATCTCAGTATCTAGTTTAGACCTTTTTTAGACCTGTGTCTATGTATGTGACAAAAAATGAGTAAGGTGGCAAAGAATGGTCCAAAAGTGGCAAAAACTTGTCAAGAAAAGAATAAAAAGTGACTAAAATGGGCCAAAAGCAGTCAAGAGTGGCAAAAAAAAAATTGAAAAAAAGGAAACAGGTATTTGATAGAAATGAGGGACAGAAAGTACAAAGCTGTGTGTCAACAACAAGCCTGAAGCGACACCTGCAGGAGAATCAAAGTATTGCACTACTGACAGCTTTTATTCAAACTTTGAAACATTTGAAGACATTTCTTTCCTTATATTAGATCACATTCCTTAATGGTGTGGTCAGTATTTTTCTTTAACCATAATTAAGATTCCCAGTTGAAATGCTGAACAGTGAAATGATAGAAATGTATTATTTTATTACATTTAAATATCTTAGAGTTGCTCATGCTCAGACATTTGCAACATAATAAAATCAGATTTTAGTGTCATACATGTACATGCAGCTCTCTGTATCATTTTGTGTAACTTAATAGGACACAACTATCAGACTTTGTGTGTTTCTGTTGTTGTTTGTGTGTTTTTAAAGTTATTTAGGGGATTTATTTTGACATTCAGTCTATTTTTCTCTCATTTTGTGTATTTTTGTTGTTCCTTTTGCTCATTTTTCTGTCATTCTGCCTATTTGTGCTGTTGTTTTGTGCGTTGTTTGTACTTTTTTTTAATTTCCTTTTCCATACAAACACTTCTTAAAATGACTTATATTAAAAAAAAAAAAACATTAGGAAATGATTTACAACATTTACTTTGTTTACAGATTACTTGGATAGGTTAAGGGTAGGACAACCGTCGTCTCCCATTTTAGTTTATTAAATTATTTTACTAAAACATGATGAAGCTGTTATTAAGTCAGTGATTCTCAACATGTGGCTCTTTATCATTTTAATAATGATTCCCCCAGATAACCTTTAAAGGGGAAACTTTTTTAACCACTTTTTACCTTTTTCTTTTTCCTTTGTCCCATTTTTGTCCCTTTTCCCAAAATGTTGATACTTTTTAGTTTTTTCAGATTTACCTTCCTTTTTCCATTCCATAACACCTGTTTCCTTTTTTGTCATTTCTTTTTTTTTTGCCAGTCTTGACTGCTTTTGTCCCATTTTAGTCACTTTTTATTCTTTTCTTGCCAAGTTTTTGCCACTTTTGGACCATTCTTTGCCACCTTACTCATTTTTTGTCACATACTCATCACTGTGAACTCTTTGTTTATCTTCTCAGAACAGCATCAAGTGATTGACTTGATCACCATTCAATCAATCTAACTGGATCAATCTGTTTTCAACAATGAATCCCTCTGTAAAAAGTGAGGGGGATTCACTTTTGTTTTCATAAAAGTGTGGGTGTCGTATCCCCCGCATCCCTCACAGGTGAGACGTGTCTGTGTTGTTTTTTAATTTAAAAAAGAACAATCATTTTAAAATGTATTATTTGTTTTTTTAATCAACTACATTTCAATGACCCCACATGGGATCACGACCCCAAGGTTGAAAAACACTGTTATATCATTTCCATTATAATTGAGCTGTTTTCATGATTTTAAAATGCAATTATAAAGCCTTTTATTTTAATACTCATTTTTATTATTTTAATTTGTGCCATTTTTCCATGTTTTGTTGCCATACTTGAATAAATGTGCTCCATATTGTTGCCTTGCTTTGTTGGACAAATACAAAAACTGACTATTCTGAATAAATACAGTTTTAAACACATAAACAGTATTACCTTTATTGTTAATATTATTCCTTTAAGCCATGTTTGTGAGATATTTTGGACGTGTTGCGTCTGCTACACTGAAGTCAGAGTTTCAAACCCAGAATGCAGAGTTCAGAGGGTCATTGAACGCAGCATGAGAGTGAGTAGATGACGTTGGTGCAGCAGCAGCACTGTCCATCAACTCTGTAGTGGACCAACCCTGGATGTCCATCAACTCTGTTTGGACCAACTCTGGATGTCCATCAACTCTGTAGTGGACCAACCCCGGATGTCCATCAACTCTGTAGTGGACCAACCCTGGATGTCCATCAACTCTGTAGTGGACCAACCCCGGATGACCATCAACTCTGTAGTGGACCAACCCCGGATGACCATCAACTCTGTAGTGGACCAACCCCGGATGTGAATCAACTCTGTAGTGGACCATCAACTCTGTAGTGGACCAACCCTGGATGTCCATCAACTCTGTAGTGGACCAACCCTGGATGTCCATCAACTCTGTAGTGGACCAACCCTGGATGTCCATCAACTCTGTAGTGGACCAACCCTGGATGTCCATCAACTCTGTAGTGGACCAACCCTGGATGTCCATCAACTCTGTAGTGGACCAACCCTGGTCGTCGTTCTCAATTTGTTGCATAGTGAGAATCGTTTTTATTAAACCAGGGGTGTCAACCTCATTTCACATCAGGACCAGACATATAAAATATTTATCTGTATCTCTCCTTTCACAACCTAAACGAATAATTTCTGATAAGTTTGACACTCTTGGTTTTGTGGTTTTAAGCTCCACCCTCTGACCCCATTAATGTAATCAATAATAATTACTTTGATTTAAAAAGTGCCTTTCAGGCCACTTAAAAACACTACAATAAAAAAAGGATAATAAATAATATTAATTTGTAGTGTACACGTTAGTTTAGATGCATACTGTTGTTGCTGAGTCATGGTTTGAGTAGTAAATAAAATCCAAACCTTGCCATAGTTAATTATAGATGTCATAATGTTTTCAGTCTTAATTTACAGTGTTAACCAATTTATAACAAAACTTGACAAATGTTTATTGCTCACCAACTAAATGGAGTCATGATTAATTCATTCAAAATAAATACTTTATAAACCGTTATAAAAAAACAAACACCTGTGAGGTTAAAATTGATTTAGCACAAACCAATTCATCTGAATAACCTATAACATTTTTAATAAGTGGAAAAAAGCTGAATCTTTAGTTTTGAGAAGAACTGGAAGTTTCATGACTTGCAAAGTTTATGATTTACAAATTTTCAGAAGAATAATTAGGTGTAAACTACAAAACTAAGAGGACAGTGTTCACCACAAACAATCATAGAAGTACTGGATCAATTATTCACAGTCAAACTCAAGCTTTAAAGAAGGCCAGCACATGGTGCAGAACCTTCTGAATCCAATTTCTCACAGCAACTGAATGAAGAGTGAAAATCCTCCTTATATAGTCCAGTCCAGCTGATTGTCAACAACTCACAGTCGTGCTCAACTCTACAGGTGCAGCAGATCTCCCTGATTGACATGATGAGCTGGACATGGCTGTGCACTTTGTACCAATCTGTAACAGTAGGTAAATCCCCCAATAGATCCCCTGGAATTATCAAACATTTTGGCCTCAGTAAAAGATAACCAACAATTTGATCTCATTTCACATTTTGTTGCTATTTTCCTTCATGGAAACATCAGTGACAGTGAAAGAATCTTGTCAAAAAATTGCAAATATGGTGGAAGTTGCATTTTTTTGCACTAGACAAATGTTTTGTTAAGACCTTGATGTATTTTACCACCATGTAGACCCTTATTTGTGTAAATGTGGACAGAAAAACAGAAACAGACTTTATGAGGAAAACGATTAAAGACTCAAAATAATACTGAAATAAAGTACATAATGAAAATACTAGTTAATTACAGTGTTTAAGTGGATTAAATTAAAGCGGAATTAAGTGTTTACAAGATAGAGGAATTATTTAATTCAGAAATTAAATAGGAATAAACCAGCCACCTAATTCAGATTTAAGTTTAAGTTGGAATTAAATTTGCATTAGGAATTAAATGTTTAGAAGGTGAGTTTAAAGAGGATTTAACTTTTATTCTGAATTAAAGAGGAATTAAAGCTCAAATGTAAACGTGGCCAGTGACAAAGAAAAAAAACTAAGTTGATTGAATAAATCAAAGTACTGAATAATAAGGACATCAATGGAAATGTAAAATTATCCCCTAAAAATAATACTCAAGTAAAATGTCAGTACATTAACTAAATTTGTTCACACTGTATGTACTGTATATATATATAAATGTCTCTGGGGTCACTGGACATTAGTGGCTGTGGTTGTTGTGGTTGATGTTGAAGCAGGGCTGGTTAGGAGAGGAGCTGTCTGTCAGTGTGTCAGCTGACAGTGCACTTATCATTTCAGTTTTGGCTCTAATTATTGATTTATAATCTTATTATTTTTTATTATTTTAATTTTATTTGTTGAAATAGAGGTTCCTGACAAAGTCAAAAAGCCTTGATCAATAAACACATGAATGTGACTCTTTTATGTATTTAAAAACTAAAAACTAGTCGGTGCTGACACTAACACAAGACAAAGGTTAAAGCGTTCTCTGGTGGTCTACTGCCTTTATGGTTAAACACATTGATGTTAAAAACAGCCAAATGAAACTGCACTGGCAGTGTTTTCAAATGTTCATTCACTTTCTTTGCATAGGTGCACTTGTGGAATCTGTGTAACCATGGCAACAGAGCCAGAAAACATCTTCTCCAGGGAGATACCACAGCTAATGTCAATCATTAGTTAATGAAATAGTAATGATTATTATCTGCTAGCCTGGCTCACTTATCTTTTCATTTTATATATGTTACAAGAAGAATACATCAGCTTCAAAAGACACCTGCTTGTATGGTGGATCATCCAGGTCTGGTAGTAGTGTGTCTGAATGTGTTCTACCTGCAGAATGCATTCATTATATATACAGTATATAGAGCACACTATGGACCTCTACAGCTATGGAGATAATATGTTTGAAATGAAAGACTGAAATCACACAAATCAATGTATAAACATGAAACTTTTATTGTTGATGACACACACAAGTCATCCAAAACACATTTTTACACAATATGTTGTGTTTTCAGTGGTTCTAGGTACTTGGCATATAGAAGCTTTGTGAGCTGGTGTTGGGGCTTTTTGGGTTCCTCTCCCTGCTTGTGTTGTCCTAAGAATAAGAACTGAGTTCCCAGACGACCAAGGACATTATGTGGGGTTCAGACCTGCCCTTGACTGAACCTGGACACATATCTGCCAACCACCTGCTGCTTCTCAGGTCTGTCAAACTGAGCAGACAGATCTACAGGGACGGGGATTGACATCAGCTGGGGCGGAGTCCTCCAAGACCTTTTCAAATAGGAGGTCTAGGAGCTGATCCACGTAATCTGTGATACAGAAAAGCACTTTATTATCTTTACTGTTTAAAACCTATGTTGTTGTGTTTTGATATCTAATGATGGTCCTAACTTTTTTTTTTTTTTTTTTTTTTTTTTTTTTTTTTAATTTTGAAAAAAAAAAATGCCTTACTTTTGATTTTGGGTGATTTTTGGTTTTTGTCATTTTTATGATACTGAGTTCACGATACGATTCTCTCAAGATTTATTTTACAAAATGGGACTGTAGACAAATGATGACTAAAAAATATTCCTTTATTTTTTTGGGGGAAAAAAACTAGAAAATACTGGACTATTTTATTTTTCATTGCTAAAAGAATCCATTGATAAACTATTCAAAACAATGCAATTTAACTCAAAATAAATCTTGAATGAAATAAATAAAGGAATAATTCAAATGAAGAAGAAGCCTATTAATTTAAATTCTGGTTCTATAGTAAACAATGCAAAACTACATAATAGTTCTTTTTCTTTTTAAAAGTGCAACTGAAAATGTATTTTGTGCCTTAACAATTGGACTTAAAATAAAAACACTGTGCACTGTCTCTTACATCAGATTTGTTTGGACCAGCAGAGGGCACTGGTAATATTCACGTAATATTACAGATATTCTTTTGATGCTAAAGGGGTAAGGAATCATTTATGAACATGTTTAAGAGTAGAAGGCGGCCAGAAAGAAAGTAGTAGCAGATTCTGCCCGCGCCAACACTTCTGGAAGGATAAATAGATAGCGGCCTCTGCTGTTTAAAAAAAGTACTGCGATTAATTTTTCAGAGTATCGATGTGAACTGTGAAACCTATGAATCGATTTTTAACTGCCTTACGATTAATCGTTACATCCCTAGTGATCATGAATTAAAATGATGGTATAATTGTAATTTAAAAAATATGTTGCTGTTGTAATTGTAATTACATTAGAAATGAGTTCAGATAATTTACATTGTAATAGTAATTGCCATGAAAAATCTATAAAAATTATAATTTAGTGCTAAACTGGGGAACCATGGTACAGTTCTATGTACAGTTCTACATACACTGTATGTATTTTGAGCGTTTACTTTGGGGTGTGGCCAATACTAGACTGAGTATTGTGTGGCCCACGTCTGGTCCAAACCTAAAGCTAATAAATGATTGCTAATCAGGAAATGTCCAAATGAAGCTCTGTGATGATGGGCTTTTATTGTTAGACACGTTGTCCTAACCAACAGGACAGAGGAGTTCATCTGTTGACCAATATCATAGTTAATGTTGTTGTGGACTGTCCCAGAAAAGCTGCTGCTCTCTATTTGATCTAAAGACAAAGACTTTGCTGCAAATTAGAGATAAAATACAAGAAAAAACACTACATTTGAGGAGAATTCTTAAAACAAGAAACATTATCTGTTCATGCAGCAAGTTAAATTTACTAAATAAGAAATCTTGAAAAATATGTTAAATCTTAAAATAAGAAGATCCTGTTAAATATTCTAAAGGGTTAAAATAAGCAGAAATGGATGATTATTAGATTAAATTACTTAAAATCAAACGTCCTACAGCACAATAATAAGTGAAATATACTGACTATAAACACATAATTTTTATTTTTTTAATTTAATTTAATTTTTTAAATTTTGCAAATGAAAGCTTTGGAACAAGAAGAAAACAACTAATTAAGTAAACAATGACTCAGCATTAGTGAAAAATGATTAAGCTGTTTCTTGATACAAGTTGACTCATTTTGAAACAAACTTAAATCTATATTAAAACCAAGTTTTTGTTCTTAGAATAAACATTTTATCAGAATCGCAACCAGTGATACACTCCACAGGCCAGTGAGGTCTTTGGTACAGTAAGTGGACTGAAGGAGACCACGCCCCCTGCTGTCACAGCTGAGAGTTACACTGGAGAGTCTTCAGCTCACTTCCCTGGTCCTCTGTAGACTCCACAAACCATGAACGCTATCCATTCAAACCAATCCTAGAGAGGTTAAAGGGTGTGAACAAATCCCTTAGCCCCACCCCCTTTGACCTGTAGGTAACAGGGAATGAAGGCCTCAGTGGGAATTGAACTCACGACCCCTGGTTTATGACCCCTCTGAGCTATGAGGCCCTGTGTGTGACAGCATAGACGATTTTTCACATGGCAGATATACACTACACCACTTACATGTACAACTGGGCATCACTTTTTTTTAAGTTTTGGGGGCGGGGCTCTAAAAATCCATCTCATGGTGTAACTTTTTTCTCTTACATCTTAATGTCAACAGTTATGATAGTGTGTGGTCTTATTTTGGTCCTCAGTTATGAGGGAATTCCAACTCCGTCATCAAATCTTTATTTATTTTTTTTACCAATTTGAAAGGCTACCAATCAATAGCCTTTGTTCAATCAGCTCTCAACAAACACCCATGTATCTTAACCACATGCTAGTTGTGCTACAGTTGTTATATCATGCTTTAATTGTCTACTCACCACTTTCTAGGTGTTTTGAACCGTAAGCGCTTTAACTCGTAACCAGTGTTGTGTGAGTTACTGAAATAAGTAATGCGTTACTGCAAAAAGTAACTTTTGAGTTACTTAGAATGAAAGAATGTATTATTTATTTTGGGTCATTTGTGTCCAAACAGCTTCATATTAGTGCTGTAATAATATAATAATCCACTGTTGATCAACTGTGCCCCTGTATTAACATTGTTTTGTATAAAAACCTCTGATAAATGAAATGATACTGTATCCAACCCTACAGTTTATAATCATTTACATTAACAGAACTAAACTCTGCTCAGTATTAATCTTTGCAAACACCAATCTGACTGAAACACTAAGTATTCTTTCAATACCAGTTTATTTATCTGAGACCAGCAGAAACTGTAAATATTACAAGGAATTGTGAAATAAATAACACACAAAACAACCTGAATATTATTAAAAATTAAAGTGGCTTCAGCATCATAAAACAGTTGTGTTTAGCCTGTTATGGTGAAAATTATTAGTTATGTTTAAAATATATATTCACTCATATATTTTAATCCTTAAGCCTTTGTAACCTTCCATTATGTGATTTTCATGTCTTCAACTTTATCTCTGGTCAAACCATCTTTCCCAAAGCACATGATGTCCTCATCTTAACAATCTCACAAGGCCAGGGCACTCTGCACATCACATAACGCACACACCTCCGTCTCTAAGACAACCAACAGATACCGAATAGCTGTTTTGTCTTCCTCATTTCCAATCTTTGCCTTCCTCCCTCCTCCTCCTCTCTATCCTAATCTCTGGGGGGGGGGGGGGGGGGGGGGAGGAGGGAGGGGGACTGGGGGAACTGAGGAAATACGTGATGTGTCAGTTTGTCTGCCCCACTCTGTCATCGAACGTCCGGCCGGACGGACATAATTTTGTACTCTCTTTTTTTACTTAGTCTTAGTCTTAATAAATCTTTTTTTTTATGAAATCATCAATGCTCGGACTGGACTCCATTCTTCAACAGAGCAATAAATCATGTCTCCAATGAGGTCAACCGTAAATTTGCCGTGACAAATTGGCGTCACAGAACAGGATCCATCTTCTGCTCTGGGGGTCCGCCCGTCGTGGATCAGCACTTAAAACCCCAGAGCTGCCCCACGGTGGCCCAACCCCCAGACAGAGACTGGACAATACGAACCATCGGTTGATCCTCACCAAAGTCGACACCAATTCGACTATTAAGGTAAAGACACCTTTTTATATGTATGTATATATATATATATATATATATATATATATATATATATATATATATATATATATATGTAAATTTTAATTTGCATGTATATATGTATATATATATATATATATATATATATATATATATATTCGCTCTGTATTGATAAGACAGGCAACCAGTCAGCACTGTATTGATTTTCATCATACTGGAGGTTCTCTCCTCCTTTAGCTGTTCTGTGCTTTGATGCAGTTAAAGCACTGATATGAGAAAGGCTCAAATGGTTGAAGTTCTTTGTTTTTTTAATACTATAAGTTCCCTCTATTTTTTCTCCGGGCTCGGATATTTTTGTTCAGGCATCTAGAGTACGGCTGGTTATTATTTACTTTGGTTTTGTTCAGGCACCTACGGACAGCCCGTGAGGTCCTGACCACAAGATAAGCAGGCAGCCAAAGTTTCCAAAACACCCCGCAGTCATGTAACGAGTTCACATCTGTCCCCTTTAAATCCCCAAACCTAACCTAAACTGTAGTAAAGACTACAGGGAAGTAAAACACTAATAATGGAATCCAACAGAATCAAATAAACAAATAATATATGCATACGCATATACAATCCTGGTATGATGGTTCAGATCATGAAACCGGCAAGCTTTCAGTGAGTTTTACTTTTTTCTTATCTTTGTTTTTATTTTTTTTAACGTGTGAATGGAATCAGATTTCACACTTTGGTTGAGTCGGCTGCTTTCTGTGCGTTCTGTGCGATTTGGTTTTTTCTTTCTCAGCTGTAGGCACACAAGAGATCGACACACACACTCAAAGGAGAGAGAGAGAGCACACACACACCCGCACGCAAAGAGCACACCCATACATGCACACCCACGCAGAGAGAGAGGTAGACACACCCCCACACACACACACTCAAAGGAGAGAGTGATTTCTCACATTTCCCCCTGCCTACAGAATAGTGCCATGACAATATGACACTGTTTTTATTTTTTATTTTTATTTTTAAATTTTTTTCATTTGATTTCATGCTTGAGATATCTGAGAGATATCTGGGGTCCAATATGAGCAACACACACTCAAACACACACACACACAGATGAGTACAGTATTTCATCTTATTTTATTTTTAATATTACTGTTATCATCATTATCATTTTTATTATTTTATTGTTAGTTTCTGTTGGCTTTGTGGTTGTCCTGAAGAAACGACATCTTCAATGAAAGCTCTTAATGAATGAAATCACCTCCAACTCCTATGCAAATGAAATGTCAACATCATTCAAAGGATCAAGCTTCAGAAGGAAATCGACTATCAAAGGACTCAACTCTCACATTCAGCTGCAACGAAATAACTCACTCAGTCCCAAGTCAACTCATCGTCGAAGAATGGGCAGCATGCCAAATGCTGGGATTAACAAATCCTGCCCCACCATCAAAGACTGAGAACCTGTGGGCATCGGAGTTGGGACACTCCCCCCCCCCACCAATGAGTTGCGAGTTAAAAGCCACAATACTGCCTGAATGATGGGCAGAAACTGCAGACTGGTCGCAAGTCTGCTGGAACATCTTCACCAAAAAGACACTGTTTCAAAAGCCACGAGGATACCAAGCCAGAAGAAGTCCACCACAGCCTTTGGTGGTAGTGCTATATCACTTTAGCCTTGAACTTTGGCATGGGGGGGACGACCAGCAAATAGCCAACAAGCTTCTCCTTCGATAGGACAATACTAACCCCTCTATTTTCTGACTGTGCACTAGATTATTTTGTTTTCGTTTATTCTCACACACACTTTGAGAAGGTGTGCTCTAAGACAGACCACACATACAGTCACACACTCACATTCATAACTATGAGCTGAAACACAGGACCACCATAACTGCACACAGAACTCTTCTGTTTGCCACATGAGACCATGTGTGTTCAGCATTTATCTTTGCTTTTATTCACTATGTTGCTCATTTATTTACACTGCTTTTGCCTTTATGAGAGAAAAAACAAACAAAAGGGTGTCACTGATGGGTTTGTTTTTGTTTGCTTTTCTTTCCTTTTATTTTCTTGTTGAGGGGAGGCCCCCCACAATGCAAGATATGGTTACATTCGTTGAAGAAAGAGCCTTCTGTTGCCTTAGCTTTTGGAGCTGAAGTTTTTATTTTTTTTAATATTCTTTTTCTTTTTTGGCCATGAATGATTTTTTTTTGAGCTCACAGATTTTTTCTTCTTTGTTATTTCTGTACGATTCTTCTTTTACTCTTTTGGTTTTTTACTCAATTTCTGGAAAATTGAGATGGAGATTGAGGACTGCAGCCTCAACCAAGTTTATATTTTGACATTTTTTGACCGGTACCCTCGTAAACAATCTGTACCTTACCCTTTTGAAGCTGCTTGCGACAGACAGCCTAGTTCAACATTCATCGTTTTCATTTTGCGCGCCTCCTCTTTACCGCGTCGGACTGTCCAGCTGGCCCAAAGCCACTCGACAGCAGGGGGGGTACCAAATTTTTCCTGAAAAAAACTGTCCCATTAGTTGCTATGAGTACATAGACAATTACTCTTCAAACAAGAAGTCCTGGTTTAATGTGCAGAAAAAGGATAAACCTTCCTAGGGGAAGCGCTCTTTGGGGGATAGTGGTCCACCTGATTTGATACATGCTTGGTAACCAAATACCGTTCTGAACAAATTTCTACGTTCCCTCAGAGTGAGGGTTATTAGAGGTTGCGTGCTCCGTTCAATATTAGAGATGCCCAGAAAGTCCTGACAGGTCTGCGTTGGTAGTGTTTATAATTCTCCCAGCTTTATATTTTTCATAAGGTCACGGTTGAGAGGGAAATTCTCCCAGCTTTATATTTTTCATAAGGCATACGGTTGAGAGGGAAATTCTCCCAGCTTTATATTTTCATAAGGCCAGGTGAGAGAGTCTCCGGCTAATTCAGATATTTGTTTTAAGTTTCTGGAATTTGCAGCTGTTGAGAGTTGTTTCCCCCGGTTGGGTACCGGGGTTGAGTTTGGTTATTGAATGCACGCGTGCGATTTCTGCCTGATCAGCAGTTAGTAGACTGTCAGTACTAAGGGCAATATTCTAAGTGTAGACTCCGCAAAGGCGGAAGTAAAAAAGGAGCGTACCTCTTATTAATCAGATGATACCAGTAAAAAGCAATAATGAACGCTAAAAGGTTGCCAAGCATGGGGGACAATAAGAGCTCATTGACCCAGAGAGAGGAGGTGGACTCGCTATCGCCGCTGGTGGTTTAGATGAGGCCTATATTCTACTTAGACACTATGCAGCGAAACCTTGTGAATGCAAGGACGTGAAAATTGAGGCATGAACGTGTGCGGTGCATGAATGACTGAATGATGACACGTTACGTATGCCTGAGAGAACCGCGTTGTGAGTGCGAATGTGCAGTGGATGTGTCATTGAGTGATTGACCGATGAATGGCTGTTTGACTACACATGTTCCTCTGTTTCACCTTCCTTTCCTCCTGGGTTCTGATGCACTAGATCTTCTCCCTGTTTTTGCCAATTATGTAGTGGGATGTTCAGATCCCACTGCTGCTTGTTAATAGAATTATGGTTTTAGGCCTTGGGCCTTCAAAAAAGTTTACCAGGTTTTAAAGGTTATTTTTCTGGGTGTTTAAAATAACACCAAACGACATTTTTAATATATAATACCACTTTCAGTGGAATGACTGGTTTTGACCTTGACTGACCTTACTGTTCATGTTCAGTGTCCATGTTTTTGTTGTTGTATGTGTATACTCGTTGTTGTGTACACTTGTCTATGTCTTCGTCTTAGTTGTTGTTATTGTGTTGTTTTTTACTCAAAGGAGACAAATCAAATACAACTAAAGAATAGAAATATTTTAAGCTATTCATTTAAGTCTTAATGTTTTCCTCTTTTTCTGTTTCTGAGTGTTTCCTAACAGAAAATGCCACCGCCTTTTCGACTTCGATCCTGCCTCTTAAGCCGTCATGCCTGGTCACTGCTTCTAGATGAAGGATGAGAATAAAAGGGAAGTATTGTCCATAATTATAACTGGGAAGCAAAGGGGAAATAGATTGAAATAGACACGTGACAATATGACATATTGTGGATGTTCTAACATAATATCTATTCCAGAGACTACAGAGACTCCCAATCCAACTGCAAAAGTGGGGACAGATCTTCAAATTTCCAAAGGGAGCGTACAGTTGACCCTGGCTTTGACCTTTTAAGGCTGAGGAGGAGGAGGTCGAGGAGGTTGGAGGGCACAAAGGCAGGCGGACACAAGAGAGAGGAAAACGGAGACAAATCCAAAATGATCAGATAAGTGATTTTCCAATGATATTTATCATATGGTTTTAAGAATCCAAATGTATTCTTATGTAAAAAGGGAAGGGAGGGGCCAACGTCCCTCTGATTTTTGATTTATATTTTATCATAGGAAAATAATATACCTCAAAACCCTCCAACCATTTCCTCTTGTTCCACCAGCACTTAGCGTGCAAGACCATAAAACACCTTCACTGGGTTTAGACACTTTAAAGGGAAAAATTAAATGTTCTCAACATTGGGTTGGTGGCCCAATCTGGGTTGCCTGAGATTTAAAAAGGGTCCTCCTGAAATTCTTGATAATTGATTGAAATAAGAGATAGTTTAAAGTTAAGTAACTTCCAAGCCTTTAAGGAAGCTCTCCAAACCGTGCTAGGGCTCGTCACTCCTACGAATGGGATAAATGCAGAGAGCAAAAGACAATATGATTGTTCGAATCAACTTAACTTTAATTCTGTCTAACAGTAAAGGGCCAATAATCTTGAGACACTTTTGCCACAAATTTACCTTCAAAATTAAAGTAAATTACATCTCAAATAATAATTATGAGGGAAAAATAATGAAATAAATGAACTGACAAATTCAGCGCTATAAAATAATTAGGTTATTTTATTAGGTGTGGAGTGTTAACATTATTCAGAATAAAAAAAGGATAGAATAAGATTTCTCATTCATAAATAAGAGATAGCAAAGAAAAATAAAACAAACAATTTAAATAAATAACATTATTTATTTATTTGGTTAAATTTATTTAGCTTTCTCACATCTCCATGTCTCCCAATTGTATGTATTCATCTTGAGAAGACATGTAGTCACACTCCACACTTCTCCGTCTGACTTGCATGTCCTTATAAACAGTGGTTCTCAAATTGTTGCTTCTCACCAGGTATCAGCGTACCACTGGTAGTAGACGTACCATAGTTTGAGAAACACTGCAACTCCAGCTATGATTCTCCTTGCTCCAGGAAAGGAGAATCGAATTAATACTTCCTGTTTTTCTTTCAGCCTCATATTTTCCCACTCACGTGTGAATGGGCTACAGATAACTTTGAGCTAGCATGGCTAAAAGCTCACTAACCCACACCTAACCATTGTGTGATTCTTTTAGGATCTGAAAAGCTCTCAGATCCTGACCTCTGACCTGTCTCTGCCTTCCTGGAAGCTATAACTGAGCCATACTAACTATTAATTTAGTTAGTTAACTAACCCTAACACCCCTTCTTTTAAAACTTTTTTTCATTTCATTTCATTTCATTTCATTTTATTTTATTTTATTTTGTTTTGTTTGTTTTTTCCCCCCCCACCTCTTTTCTTCTGTTTAGGTACCAACCGATCCCAAGAGAGGTTGCCAGGTTTGTGGAGACTACCCTTCCTCAGACAACAACCGATCATCTACAACGCCGACCGGAAATGAAGGTGGACCGACACTTTCCGAATTCAGCTGACGACCCACACGGCAGTGAAGGTCGCGGAGCGGGCGACATGGATTCAAGCAGATAAATGAGGCTGACCGAACAATGAAGGGGGAACCGACAAGGCCTCTGAGATTTTCTTTTTCACGACACACACAAGAAAACGCTCTAGAACAAGGGCCTAGCTTTGTTTATAAGCCACACCAAATGCTTATAGCTAGGTTGAGGGTGGACAACCTCACACCTAGCTGGAATACAGTCATAAACCCTTCTGCTGCGATTGAGGAAAACACTCAAGGTTCTTCACTCATGATGCCGCCAAAGTGCGGTGATTCTAACCATGGTTACACTATTCTTCTTAGCTATTGGTGACCCCAGTTACCACTGAACTCAGCCAATGACGACGAGTGATGTCCCTGATGCAAATGATGATTTTTGCTTATCTAGATGTAATAAAGGATTATTTTTGATGATTCATGCCATTGATAATAATGAAGTTTTTTTTTAAGGTTTATTTCCACATTTTTCTTGATATATCTGTGCCTCACAAAAGAAGAATATATCCAATGTATGACAATAACGATGCTAATGGTTAACCCTGACAGACAGCAAAGGTGGAATATAATAATTTTGTTTCTTGATTTGGTCGTTGATGGCGACCAAAAGTGGGGAATGTTATGGCAGATTTTTATATTCATCATCATATCGTCAAATGTATATTCATGTGTACAATTTGTCATGTTTTAATACATGATGACTCCATTACTCTTTCCACTTTTGAACAGCTGAATCATGATTAAACAGTACAGATCGTATTGTACTCAGTGCAACACAGCTGAAGGCCAAAACTCAAACTCACATGCTCGTACGCACACACTTATCAAGGACAGATAAAGACTGGCGCCCGAACCTTCCTCATAACATCTTCATCATCCTCACATGTTTCCACTGACTCCCTCCTTCTCCTCCTGAGGGTGGAACTGTTCTTTTATCTGTATAAAAGCTTGAGCTGTGAACTGTTAGGGGAGAGCGGGTCTTGAACGGGTTTTGCATTTTTGCTTTGCCACTTGCCTTTGTCTTTCAAGCTTTCAGGATGAAAGCTTCTTTTTTACTCCTTTTTATTTTATTTTTATAATAAATTTTTTTTATAAAATCATCAATGCTCCGACTGGACTCATCATTCAACCAGAGCAATAAATCATGTCTCCAAATGAGGTCAACCGTAAATTTGCCGTAACAACCTCCTTTGGAGACATGATTTGTGCCCTGGTTGAATGATGAATTCCAGTCAAAGCATGATGATTTTATAAAGAAAGGATTTATTATAACCTAAATAAAAAGAGTACAAAAAAGCTTCCATCCTGTAAGAACGAAAGGCAACAAACTGGGAAAGTTCCACAGCTTCAACTTTATACTGATAAAGAAAAGTCTCACCCTGATGAAAGAAAAGGAGGGAGTCAGATGTTCCCAACAGTGGAGACGGAGCAGTGATATCTGTCTGTCTGATAATGTGTGTGCGTCAGTTGGTGTGTGTGTGTGTGTGTGTATCTGCATTTTGTCATTTTCAATTTGAGTTTTTTAATAACTTTTTAAACTAATCAACTTTTTAATTAATTTTAATGAAAATGTACCGTTCCACTGGTCAGCAGTTCTTAAACCCATTTCAACTTTTAAAATGTTCAGCTTTTTTGTTCATTTTTAGTGAATACCTTCAACTTTTCTGTATCTTTAACCGTTTTTGACTCACAGCCCTTCAATGAGTTCCATTTTTAGCTTTGACCAACTTCTAGAGTAGAGGGACAGCTTTACCTTCAACTCTTTGTCAACACATTGCCATAACTTGTAAAATATTCAACCTACAGTCCTAATGTTTTTAAAAGTAGTACTTCTATCTGTCTAGCTGCTCACAATAGCACATTTGAATTTATTATTGTTATAAGTTCTATCACTGCCAATGACATAACCATAATTGTTGCTTCTCATTTCAAGTTTTCCATTCCTGTATATCCAGAAACACACAATGCAAGGAGCATTTATAAAAGGATCTATTACTGTATTACCATGCTACCATTTAAACTGTCTCTGACAGGTCTTCATTTATTTATTTATTTATTTGACCTTGTCTGCACATGTTGTCAAAAGTCAACACTACAAGATGTACAATCTTTTTAAGACAGCAATGCATGGTTTGTTATTACAATGATATAAATGTTTTTATTTCATTGACAGGTCTTCAGGCCCTGAAGTTGTCCTTATAGCTCTAAACACTGAGGACTACCAGGGCCCAGGAACCTGTCTGCAAAGGAAATCTTTATTAACAGCATTTCAAAGAAAATATTGAAATATTTCATTGATGTATCACTTCTACATTTATTTCCATTGGGTCAATTATATACTTGGTACATTTTAAATTGCAACTTTGATCTGTAAAAATCCAGCATCAATACTCACTTTGCAATTGTACACCCTGTGATTTAAGAAGACCATGGATCATCCTAATCCCTGCTCTGGGACACACTGTGTGTCTGAGCTCTAATCTGTCCGTTTGTGTGAGCTGAACACAGGTCTGCCCATAGCAGGGGCTAACTTTGGCTGTGGCTGCTAATTAGGGCTGAATGCCTAATATGTGAATCAGAGTCATGATGTAGCTTTTGTCCCTCTTAAAACTTGTGTACAAAGCTGACCGACAACATGATGGCATCGTATTTTACACTTACCTCCTCAAGATTGCACCACACAGCTTCGTCCATGTCTGCATTTGTCAGCGCAGATATTTCTCCAAGACTTTCCATGACATCTTCCACCAACCTTAAAATATAGTCCGTTGGAGAATTTTCCTCCACATACCGAGATATTGCAAATAACTGTCGTTGAACGCCTCTTCTCAATTCATCCACGTCTCCCATTTTTAACTTTCACTCCAAGAGAAGAGGAATCATGTGATCAGGTATCGACTAGTCAGCCTGGGCAGAATGACCATTGAATTGACCTTTGCTTTTACCGACAGCTTGAGTCATGAAGTAAAAGCAATGTCAAAACACAAACGGAAAAGACAAAGACAAAACAGAAAAAGCACAAAATGGAAAACAAATATACTACTTTTGTATATTTTTTTCATTTTTGATTCTCATTATATTTCCACATTTTTATTATTGATTGTTTTTATATTTCCAAATTTGTAATATTGGTTCTCTTTATATTTCCGGGCCGATCCACAAACGTACTTTGCTCAATCCACAATCACAGTTGAGGATTTACACATGATAATTCATGATAAATACACACATAAATGAGAAAACACGTGTGTAAATTGTTGATGTATTTGTGGATCTGAAAAACATGTGAAAATCTGAAAAACATGTGAAAATCTACAAAGCACATGTCAAAATTGTAAATATATTTGTGGATTTGAAAAACACATGTAAAAATTGTGAATCTATTTGTGAATGTTTTTGAGACAAATGTCTCCCCATAGTCATCAGTCTGACTGGATGGTCTCAGAAGCCTTTTGGTGAGTGTTATGGTCAATTATTATATTCATCATCATATCGTCAAATGTATGTTCATGTGTACAATTTGTCATGTTTTAATACATGACGACTCCATTACTCATTACACTTTTGAACATCTGAATCATGATTAAACAGTACAGATCGTATTATTCTCAGTGCAGCACAGTCTCTGCCAAGGCCAGAATCTCTGCTCACATGCAGACATACACTGACGTACACACTTATCAAGACAGATAAAGACTGGAGCCAAACCTTCTCATAACAACTTCATCATCCTCCAACATTTCCACTTTGGGCATCTGACTCCCTCCCTTTTGTCTCTCACTGTTAGGACCTTTTCTTATCTGTATAAAAAGCTTAAGCTTTGAAACTGTTGGAGCGGGGCGCGGCACTTCTTTCGGACGTCCGCCTGGACGGACGCTAATTTTGTTTCATTTTGTTCCATCTTGTACCTTTTTTCTTAGTTTAGAATAAACTTTTTTTATATAAAATCATCAATGCTTCTCCTGGACTCCATCATTCAACCAGAGCAATGAATCATGTCTTCAAATGAGGTCAACCGTAAATTCAGCCGTAACAATTGGCGATCACGAACAAGGACCATCTTCTGTCCATCCCTCGGACAGAGACTGGATCACGAACCATCGGTTGAACCTCAAACACCAATTCGGACTAAGGTAAAGCTACCTTTATAAATATATATATATATATATGTGTAAATTTTCATTTACATATATATATATATTCGCTCTGTGTTGATTTTTTTTTTTGGAACCAGTCAAGCATTGTATTGATTTTCAGCTTTGAGCTTTGATTTTGATCCTCAGCTGTTCTGTGTTTTGACGCAGTGAACTGCCATGAGAAAGGCTCAAATGGTTGAGGTTCTGTGCTTTTTTAATGCTGTAGGTTCCCTCTGTTTTTCTTCGGGCTCGGATATTTTGTTTAGGCATAAAATACGGCTGGTCATTATTTACTTTGGTTTTGTTCGGACACCCACAGACAGCCTGTGAGGTCCTGACCATAGATAGACGGGCAACCAAAGTTTCCAAAACATCCCAGCGGTGCCATGATCTGAGTTCACCTCTGTACCGAAAGCAAAATAGATTAAAACCCCGAATCTAACCTAAATTGTGTTTCTGTGAATCAAACAGATGAACAACCCAATAAACAAATAATATATGCATACGCATATACAATCTTGGTATGATGTGAACTCAGATCATGCCTTCAGGCGAGTTTTACTTTTTTTTATCTTTGTTTTTATTTTGTTTAAACGTGGAATCAGATTTCTCCCTTTGGCTTGGCTTTAATGCTTTCATTTGGACGAGTGTCAGCTTTTGAGAAAGGGAGAGAAAGACAGAGAGCCGGCTTTGGGTTTTTTTGTTTTGTTGTTCTCTCGCAGTGAGCTGCTGTGTTTCTGGGTTTTTTGGTTTTTTTTTCTCTCAGAACAGACGTGTGAACACACACACACACACAGACACACACACACACACACACGTACAGAGAGAAAGGGAGAGAGAGAGAGCACACACACAGGCACGCGCACGGGCGCACGCACACGCACAGCCACACCCATCCCAAGAGAGAGAGGTGGCGCCCCTCACTGGCCAGTTTAGTGCACTACACACTTGTGACACAACATTGTGATTTCTCACCTTGCCCCCTGCCGATAGAATAGTGCCATTACACACAGACACTATTTTTATTTTTATTTTAAATTTTATTTTGATTTCATGTTTGATGGGCAACACACACTCAAACACACACACACAGATGAATACAGTATTTCATTTTATTTTATTTTAATATTACTGTTACCATCATTATCATTTTTTATTATTTAAATTGTTAGTTTCTGTTGGCTTTGTGGTTGCCCCCCTGAAGAAACGACATCTTCAATGAAAGAATGAAATCACCTTCAACTCTTACGCTAATGAAATGTCAACATCATTCAAAGGACCAAGCATCAGAAGGAAATGGACAATCAAAGGTGTGTGACCTTTCAGGACTCAAGGACTCAACTCCCATTCAGCAAAGCAATGCTGAAATAACTCGCTCAGTCCCAAGTCAACTCTTCATCGTCTATGAATGGGCCGCATGCCCCATCATCAAAGACTGAGGACCTGTGGGCGTCGGAGTGGACACTCCCCCACCAATGAGTTGCGAGTTAAACGCCACGACTACTGCCTGAATGATGGGCCGCAACTGCAGACTGGTCACACGTCTGCTGGATATCTTCACCAAAAAAGACACTGTTTCAAAAGCCACAAGGATACCAAGCCATAAGAAGTCCACCACAGCCTTTGGTGGTAGTGCTAAATCACTTTAGCCTTGAACTTTGGCATGGAGGGGGACAACTAGCAAATAGCCAACAAGCTTCTCCTTCGCACAATACTAACCCCTCTATCTTCTGACTGTGCACTAGATTATTTTGTTTTCATTTATTCTCTCACACGCAGACAGACCAGACATACAGTCACACACCCACATTCATAACTATGAGAAACACAGGACCACCAGAACTTCACACAGAACCCTTCTGTTTGCCACATGAGATCAAGTGTGCCCATCATTTATCTTTGCTTTTATTCATTATGTTGCTCATTTATTTACACTGCTGTTGCCTTTATGAGAAAAGAACAAACAAAGGGGAAGAAAATAGTGTTACTGATAAGGTTGTTTTTGTTTGCTTTTCTTTCATTTATTTTCTTGATTGAGGGGAGGCCCCCACAATGCAAGATATGGTTACATCCGCTGAAGAAAGAGCCCTCTG
Source organism: Gouania willdenowi (assembly GCF_900634775.1). Lineage (NCBI taxonomy): Eukaryota > Metazoa > Chordata > Actinopteri > Blenniiformes > Gobiesocidae > Gouania > Gouania willdenowi. The sequence goes on along the minus strand of NW_021144906.1, from coordinate 48,087 downwards.
TTGCCTCAGCTTTTGGAGCTGAAGTTTTAATTTTTATTGGCCATGATTTTTTTGAGCTCACACGTTTTTCTCCTTTGTTATTTCTGAACGATTCTTCTTTTTCTCTTTTGTTTTTACTCAATTTCAGGAAAATTGAGACAGAGATTGAGGACTGCAGCCTTAACCAAGTTTACATTTTGACATTTTTTGACCGATACCCTCGTAAACAATCTGTACCTTACCCTTTTTGAAGCTGCTTGCGACAGACAGCCTAGTTCAACATTCATTGTTTTCATTTTGCGCGCCTCCCCCTTACCGCGTCGTACTGTCTTGCCGGCCCAAAGCCACTCGACAGCAGGGGGGGGTACCAAATTTTTTCCTGAGAAAAAATGTCCCATTAGTTGCTATGAGTACATAGGCAATTACTTTTCAAACAAGAAGTCCTGGTTTAATGTGCAGAAAAAGGATAAACCTTGCTAGGGAAAGCGCTCTTCGGGGGATAGTGGTCCACCTGATTTGATACATGCTTGGTAACCAAATACCGTTCTGAACAAATTCCTACGTTCCCTTAGAGTGAGGGTTATTAGAGGTTGCGTGCTCCGTTCAATCTTAGAGGTGCCCAATAAAGTCCTGACAGTCTGCGTTGGTGTTTATAGTTCTCCCCAGTGATAGCCGGAGGTTGAGAGTGTGTTCATAGTTCTCCCCAGCGGTAGCCGGAGGTTGAGAGGGTGTTCATAGTTCTCCCCAGCTGTAGCCGGAGGTCGAGAGTTGTTGTTGTGTCCATAGTTCTCCCCAGCTTTAGCCGGAGGTCGTTGTTGAGCTTTAGCCGGAGGTTGAGAGATCCCCCCCCCCATAGTTCTCCCCAGCTTTAGTTGTTGAGCTTTAGCCGGAGGTTGAGAGTTCTCCCCAGCTTTATCTTTTACAAAGCCGGAGGTCGAGAGTTGTTGAGTTTGTTGAGTTAGACACGGCCGTGCGATTCCTGCCTGATCAGCAGATGAGCAGACTGTCGGTACCACACGGGCAATAATCTAAGTGTAGACTCCGCAAAGGCGGAAGTAAAAAGGAGCGTACCTCTTAGTAATCAGACGATACCAGTAAAAAGCAATTAATTAACACTAAAAGGTTGCCAAGCATGAGGGGGCAATAAGAGCTCATTGACCCCGAGAGAGGAGGTGGACTGGCTATCGCCGCTGGTGGGTTAGATGAGACCTATATTCCACTTAGACACTATGCAGCAAAACCTTGTGAATGCATGGACGTGAAAATTGAGGCATGAACGTGTGCGGTGTATGAATGACTGAATGATGACACGTTACGTATGCCTGAGAGAACCGCGTTGTGAGTGCGAATGTGCCGTGGACGTGTCACTGAGTGATTGACCGAATGGCTGTTTGACTACACATGTTCCTCTGTTTCACCTTCTTTTCCTCCTGGGTTCTGATGCACTTGATCTTCTCCCTGTTTTTGCCAATTATGTAGTGGGGTGTTCAGAAAACACTGCTGCTTGTTAAAAATTAAGGTTTTAGGCCTTGGGCCTTCTAAAAAGTTACCAGGTTTTAAAGGTTTTTTTCTGGGTGTTTAAAAACACCAAACGACGTTTTTATATATGATACCACTTTCAGTGGAATGACTGGCTTTGACCTTGACTGACCTTACTGTTCATGTTCAGTGTCCATGTTTTTTGTTGTTATATGTGTATACTCGTTGTGGTGTGCACTTGTCTACGTCTTCGTCTTAGTTGTTGTTATTATGTAGCTTTTTCCAAAATACAGGTCGCTGTAAGGAGACGAATCAGATCCAACTAAAGAAAAGAGATATTTTAAATTATCCAGTTAAGTCTTAATGGTTTCCTCTCTTTCTGTTTCTGAGTGTTTCCTAACAGAATCCCACCGCCTTCTCGACTCCGATCCTTCCTCTTCGCCGCCATGCCTGGTCACCGCTCTTATGATGAAGGATGAGAATTAAAGGGAAGTATTGTCCATAACTGTAACTGGGAAGCAAAGGGGAAATAGATTGAAATAGACACGTGACAATATGACATATTGTGGATGTTCTAACATAATATCTATTCCAGAGACTACAGCGACTTCCAATCCAACTGCAAAAGCGGGGACAGATCTTCAAATTTCCAAAGGGAGCGTACAGTTGACCCTGGCTTTGACCTTTTAAGGCTGAGGAGGAGGAGGTCGAGGAGGTTGGAGGGCACAAAGGCAGGCGGACACAAGAGAGAGGAAAACGGAGACACATCCAAAATGATCAGATAAGTGATTTTCCAATGATATTTATCATATGGTTTTAAGAATCCAAATGTATTCTTATGTAAAAAAAGGGAAGGGAGGGACCAACGTCCCTCTGATTTTTGATTTATATTTTATCATAGGAAAATATACCTCAAACCCTCCAACCATTTTCTTCTTGTTCCAACAGCACTTAGCGTGCAAGACCATAAAACACCTTCAGTGGGTTTAGACACGTTTAAGGGAAAAATTAAGTGTTCTCAACATTGGGTTGGTGGCCCAATCTGGGTCGCCTGAGATTTAAAAAGGGTCCTCCTGAAACTCTTGATAATTGATTGAAATAAGAGATAGTTTAAAGTTAAGTAACTTCCAAGTATTTAAGGAAGCTCTCCAAACCGTGCTGGGGCTCGTCACCCCTACGAATGGGATAAATACAGAGAGCAAAAGACAATATGATTGTTCGACTCAACTTAACTTTAATTCTGTCTAACCTTAAAGGGCCAATAATCTTGCTAAACTCTGGTTCAGACACAGAATAGGAGACACTTTTGCCACCAATTGACCTTCAAAATTAAGTAAATTAAATCTCAAATAATAATTATGAGGGAAAATAATGAAATAAATGAACTGACAAATTCAGCTCTATAAAAGAATTAGGCTATGTAATTAGGTGTGGAGTGTTAACATTATTCGGAATAAATAAAGGATAGAATAAGATTTCTCCTTCACAAATAAGAGATAGCAAAGAAAAAATAAAACAAACAATTTAAATAAATAAATAACATCATTTATTTATTTGGTTAAACTTATTTAGCTTTCTCACATCTCCATGTCTCCCAATTGTATGTATTCATCTTGAGAAGACATGTAACCACACTCCACACTTGTCCGACTTGCATGTCCTTCTCCGTCCGACTTGCATGCCCTTGTAAACAGTGGTTCTCAAATTGTTGCTTCTCACCAGGTAAGTAGATGTACCACAGATAATCACTGCAACTCCAGCTATGCTTCTCCTTACTCCAGGAAAAGAAAATCGAATTAATACTTCCTGCTTTTCTTTCAGCCTCATATTTTCCCACTCGCGTGCGAATGGGCTACAGAGCTAGCATGGCTAAAAGCTCACTAACCCACACCTAGCCATTGTGTGATTGTGCAGCAGCACCTTTTAGGATCTGAAAAGCTCTCAGATCCTGACCTCTGACGTGTCTCTGCCTTCCTGGCCATACTAACTATTCATTTAGTTAGTTAACTAAACCTAACACCCCTAAACTTTTATTTTATTTTATTTTATTTTATTTTATTTTATTTTATTTTATTTTATTTTATTTTATTTTATTTTTTTATTTTATTTTATTTTATTTTATTTTATTTTATTTTATTTTATTTTATTTTATTTTATTTCATTTCGTTTTATTTCATTTTGTTTTGTTTTGTTCTGTTTTGTTTCCCCCCCCCCCCCCCCCTTTTTTCTTTCCAGGTACCAGCTAAAGCCTACCAGGTACCAGGTACCAGCTAAAGCCTCAGTAGTGGGATCGCGCCTGTGTTCAGGTACCAGCCAATCCCAAGAGTTCTGTTTCGGTGTTTTTCCCCCTCTTCTGTTCAGGTACCAGCCGATCCCAAGAGAGGTTGCCAGGTGTGTGGAGACTACCCTTCCTCAGACAACAACCAATCATCTACAACGCCGACCGGAAACGAACGACCCACACGGCAGTGAAGGTCGCGGAGCAGGCAACATGGATCCAAGATGATTGCCGACACCAGCTGATGCTGAGACGGAGGCTGACCGAACAATGAAGGGGGAACCGACAAGGCCACTGAGACACACACAAGAAAACGCTCTAGAACAAGGGCCTAGCTTTGTTTATAAGCCACACCAAATGCTCATAGCTAGGTTGAGGGAGGACAACCTCACACCTAGCTGCAGGAATACAGTCATAAACCCTTCTGCTACGATTGAGGAAAATACTCAAGGTTCTTCACTCATGATGCTATTGGTGACCCCAGTTACCACTGAACTCAGCCGATGAAGACGAGTGATGTCCTTGATGCAAATGATGATTTTTGCTTATCTAGATGTAATAAAGGATGATTTTTGATGATTCATGCCATTGATAATAATGATGAAGTTTTTTTTTAAGGTTTATTTCCACATTTTTCTTGATATATCTGTGCCTCACAAAAGAAGAATATATCCAATGTATGACAATAACGATGCTAATGGTTAACCCTGACAGACAGCAAAGGTGGAATATAATAATTTTGTTTCTTGATTTGGTCGTTGAGGCGACCAAAAGTGGGGAATGTTATGGTCAATTATTATATTCATCATCATATCGTCAAATGTATGTTCATGTGTACAATTTGTCATGTTTTAATACATGACGACTCCATTACTCATTACACTTTTGAACATCTGAATCATGATTAAACAGTACAGATCGTATTATTCTCAGTGCAGCACAGTCTCTGCCAAGGCCAGAATCTCTGCTCACATGCAGACATACACTGACGTACACACTTATCAAGACAGATAAAGACTGGAGCCAAACCTTCTCATAACATCTTCATCATCCTCCAACATTTCCACTATGGGCATCTGACTCCCTCCCTTTTGTCTCTCACTGTTGGGACCTTTTCTTATCTGTATAAAAAGCTTAAGCTTTGAAACTGTTGGAGCGGGGCGCGGCACTTCTTTCGGACGTCCGCCTGGACGGACGCTAATTTTGTTTCATTTTGTTCCATCTTGTACCTTTTTTCTTAGTTTAGAATGAACTTTTTTTATATAAAATCATCAATGCTTCTCCTGGACTCCATCATTCAACCAGAGCAATGAATCATGTCTTCAAATGAGGTCAACCGTAAATTCAGCCGTAACATGAGGTTTTCAGCAGAGCTTTCCCCCCTGGTGTGACAGACCTCTCTGAATATGGTGGGGGTAATGCAGCACCTCCTTAGTTGGTGCCACTCAGCACTGGAACTCTGCTCTACTGTGATGTTCTCAGTTTGGTGTGATGTCACCAAAGATGTTTCAAGAGACGCCATATGATGGTGTTGATGTTCAGAGCAGATGAATGCACAGGTAGAGGGTCCCAGCCTATAATCAGAGAGTGGCAGCTGTGGGAGAGGAGGGGCTACTGTATGTGGGCGGGGCCTGGGGATTGTCCTTGTTGGCAGCTGGTATGACAGCACACTTACCTCTTACACCTGACCAAACATGGATTATACCAGAAGAACATCACTGGAGACGTCCATCGTAGTGATCATGGATCTTCATCAGCAGTGAGTCCATCATACACGTCCTGAACTTTCAGAGTAGAGATGTCTGGTAGAGTGTAGTTGATGCCTTTATATAAGTTACTTCTGTGAAAAACAACACACAAACAAGTCATGTCATAAATAAGAAAGACGTGTGATTAAAAGGTTGGTTACCATGGTAACTGCTTTGTACCACTTCTGTTCAGTCTCTGTACAGCTGAACACTGGGAGAACAGATGTAATCCTCAGCTGGGAGTAGTGGGCCGTCTGGTACGGTAGAGCTGCCACGTGGCTGCACAAGGCTGTACCTGCCACACAGGTGTACTGGTATCTCTGAATCTTCACTGGTTTGAATCCCTGAGCACAATCTGTGAACAATAGCACATGTTAGTTAGAGAACAACATGTATTGGCTGTAAGTGTAATAATAGAAAGACAACATTAAATTAGTGACATTATGTTAGTAAACTTCTAAACTGTGCAAAGTGAAACAGGAAAAAGTTTTATAAAAACTATTTATTTATAGTTAATCATGTAAAATATATATGTGTAATCTCACTTTACTTATTTCATAGAAAAATACAAAATAAACATTCAATTGAAATTATAAGAACCCAGAACATAATCTAGTTTCTGTGAGAACCATTAATTTTACATTATTTCTAAATATGAAACCTTGGTACCTTAAGACAGTGGTTCACTAACTTTATGTACCCATGGTACACCAAAGGACATGTAAAAATATTAAGTTACATCTATTGTATAACATGTGTTATCACTCATATCATGTACAATATTTATCATTGTGCATAATTATTATTAATGTCAAATAAAATGTGACAAAGTCAACTAAGAGGCTAAGCTATTTAGCAGAGATTAAGCTAGTTAGCAAAGGCTAAGCTAGTTAGCAGAAATAAAGCTAGTTAGCAGAGGCTAAGCTACTTAGCTGAAGCTAAGCTAGTTAGCAAAGGCTATGCTAGTTAGCAGAGACTAAGCTAGTTAGCAGAGACTAAGCTAGTTAGCAGAGACTAAGCAAGTTCGCAGAGGCTAACCTAGTTAGCAATGGCTAAGCTAGTTAGCAAAGGCTAAGTTAGTTAGCAGAGACTAAGCTAGTTAGCAGAGGCTAAGCTATTTAGCAAAGGCTAAGCTAGCTAGCAAAGGCTAAGCAAGTTAGCAGAGACTAAGCTAGTTACCAGAGGCTAAGCTATTTAGCAGAGACTACGCTAGTTAGTAGAGGCTAAGATAGTTAGCAGAGACTAAGCTAGTTAGCAGATACTAAGCTAGTTAGAAGAGGCTAAGCTATTTAGCAGAGACTACGCTAGTTAGCAGAGGCTAAGCTATTTAGCAGAGACTAAGCTAGTTAGCAGAAGCTAAGCTATTTAGCAAAGACTAAGCTATTTAGCAGAGGCTAAGCTAGTTGGCAGTGACTAAGCTAATTAGCAGAGACAAAGCTAGTTAGCAAAGGCTAAGCTATTAAGCAGAGACTAAGCTAATTAGCAGAGGCTAAGCTAGTTAGCAGTGACTAAGCTAATTAGCAGAGACAAAGGTAGTTAGCAGAGGCTAAGCTATTAAGCAGAGACTAAGCTAGTTACCAGAGGCTAAGCTAGTTTGCAGAGACTAAGCTATTTACCAGAGGTTAAGCTAGTTAGCAGAGACTAAGCTAGTTATCAGAGGCAAAGCTATTAAGCAGAGACTAAGCTAGTTAGCAGAGGCTAAGCTAGTTTGCAGAGACGAAGCTATTTAGCAGAGGTTAAGCTAGTTAGCAGAGACTAAGCTAGTTAGCAGAGGCTAAGCTAGTTTGCAGAGACTAAGCTATTTAGCAGAGGTTAAGCTAGTTAGCAGAGACAAAGCTAGTTAGCAGAGGCTAAGCTATTAAGCAGAGACTAAGCTAGTTAGCAGAAGCTAAGCTAGTTTGCAGAGACTAAGCTATTTAGCAGAGGTTAAGCTAGTTAGCAGAGACTAAGCTAGTTAGCAGAGGCTAAGCTATTTAGCAGAGACTAAGCTGTTTAGCAGAGACTAAGCTAGTTAGCAGAGGCTAAGCGAGTTAGCAGAGACAAAGCTAGTTTGCAGAGGCTAAGCTATTTAGCAAACTAAGCTAGTTTTCAGAGGCTAAGCTATTTAGCAGAGACTAAGCTAGTTAGCAGAGGCTAAGCGAGTTAGCAGAGACTAAGCTAGTTAGCAGAGGCTAAACGAGTTAGCAGATACTAAGCTAGTTAGCAGAGGCTAATGATATCAATAGTAAGACTAGAATTTTTGCATTTCCTGAAGGAAATGCAAGTGAGGATGTATGTGCTTGCCCCCGTCGCACTAAAAATTTAAAAAAAAGTTGAATTTGTTGAAAAATATGAAGAAAAGTTGAAAAGGTTGAAATGGGTTGAAAAGGGTTGAAAAGGTTGAAATGGTTGAAAAGGTTGAAATGGTTGAAAAGGATGAAATGGTTGAAATGGTTGAAAAGGTTGAAAAGGTTGAAAAAAGTTAAAATGGGTTGAAATAGGTTGAAAAAAGTTGAAAAGGTTAAAAAGGTTGAAAAGGGTTAGCATTGGCATTACGCTAACATTAGCATTGCGCTAGCATTAGCATTGCGCTAGCATTATGTTGGCGTTATGCCAACATTAGCATTGCGCTAGCATTAGCTTTGCGGTAGCATTAGCATTGTGCTAGCAATAGCATTGCGCTAGCATTATGTTGGCGTTACGCTAACATTAGCATTGCGCCAGCATTAGCATTGCGGTAGTATTAGCATTGCGGTAGCATTAGCATTGCGCTAACATTAGCATTGTGCTAGCATTAGCATTGCACTAGCATTAACATTGTGCTAGCATTGCACTAGCATTAGCATTGTGCTAACATTAGCATTGCGGTAGCATTAGCATTGCGGTAGCATTAGCAATGCGCAAGCATTAACATTGCGCTAGCATTATCATTGCACTAGCATTAACATAACATAACATTAGCATTAACATAGCATTAGCATTAACATAGCGTTAGCGTTGTGCTAGCATTAGCATTGCGCTAACATTTACAATGTGCTAGCATTAGTATTGCGCTAACATTGTGCTAGCATTAATATTGCGCTAGCATTAGCATTGGCATAGCATTAGCAATAGCATTGTTTTAGCATTCAAAAAGTTTGAAAAGGTTGAAAAAGTTTGAAAAGTTTGAAAAAGATTTAAGAGTTTGAAAAAGTTTGAAATGGTTGAAAAAGGTTCAAAAGCTTGAAAAGTTGAAAAAGGTTGAAAAAGGTTGAAAAGTTTGAAAAAGGTTGAAAAAGTTTGAAAAAGTTGAAAAAGTTGAAAAAAGTTGAAAAAGTTGAAAAAGTTTAAAAATTTTGAAAAAGTTTGAAAAAGTTTGAAAAATTTGAAATAGGTTGAAAAAGGTTGAAAAGGGTTGAAAAAGGTTGAAAAGGTTGAAAAAGGTTGAAAAAGGTTGAAAAGTTTGTAAAGTTTGAAAAATTTTGAAATGTTTGAAAAAGGTTGAAAAAGGTTGAATAAGTTGAATGGTTTGGATCAGTTTCAAAATGGCCGACGATGAACAGGGTCAAAGGAAAGGCACAAGAGGGTCAAAAAGGTTCGAACTTTCAATGTAAGTGGAAGAGAGCAAAAAGTTGCCAGGGCAATAACTCAAAAAGTTGACAAGTTACAAATTATAAAAGCGATAACATACATCTCGCAAATTTTCTGAACGGTTTGATATCTGGATTTTAAAATCGGACAAACGGTGTAGGAGGAGATAGGGCAAGATGGAAGAAGAAAAACATATAAAAAGAATAACTAGAATTTTTGCATTTCCTGAAGGAAATGCAAGTGAGGATGCATGTGCTTGCCCCCGTCGCACTGCAATTTGAAAAAAAGTTGAATTTGTTGAAAAATATGAAGAAAAGTTGAAATGGGTTGAAAAGGTTGAAAAGGTTGAAAAAGTTGAAAAGGTTGAAAAAGTTGAAAAAGTTGAAAAGGTTGAAAAAAGTTAAAATGGGTTGAAATAGGTTGAAAAAAGTTGAAAAGGTTGAAAAGGGTTAGCATTGGCATTTCGCTAACATTAGCATTGCGCTAGCATTATGTTGGCGTTACGCGAACATTAGCATTAGCTTTACATTAGCATTAGCATTGCGCTAGCATTATATTGGTGTTACGCTAATATTAGCATTGCGGTAGCATTAGCATTGCGGTAGTATTAGCATTGCGGTAGCATTAGCATTGCGCTAACATTAGCATTGCGCCAACATTAGCATTGTGCTAGCATTAGCCTTATGTTAGCAATAGTATTGCGCTAACATTAGCATTGTGCTAGCATTAGCATTGTGCTAGAATTGCGTTAATATTAGCATTGCGCTAATATTAGCATTGTGCTAGCATTAGCATTGTGTTAGCATTACCATTGCGCTAGTAGTAGCATTGCGCTAGCATTGCACTAGCATTGCGCTAACATTTGCATTGTGCTCGCATTAGCATTGCGTTAGCATTAGCATTTCGCTAGCATTAGCATTGCATTAGCATTAACATAACATTAGCATTAACATTAACATCGCGTTAGCATTATCATTGCACTAACAATGCGTTAACATTTACATTGTGCTAGCATTAGTATTGCGCTAACATTGTGCTAGCATTAATATTGCGATAGCATTAGCATCGAGTTAGCATTGGCATAGCATTAGCAATAGCATTGTTTTAGCATTCAAAAAGTTTGAAAAGTTTGAAAAAGATTTAAGAGTTTGAAAAAGTTTGAAATGGTTGAAAAATGTTCAAAAGCTTGAAAAGGTTGAAAAAGGTTGAAAAGTTTGAAAAAGGTTGGAAAAGTTTGAAAAAGTTGAAAAAGTTGAAAAAAGTTGAAAAAGTTAAAAAAAGTTTTGAAACCTTTTGAAAAAGGTATTTGAAACATTTGAGAAAGGTTTATTAACAAATTTGACATAGGGTTGAAAACAGAGTTGCCAAGTTTGACACCGGCGGTTGCCAAGGGTTGAAACCCGGTTGCCCCTGTTTGACAGAACGGTTGACCAGGTACCAAGTTTGCCACGTTTGTACCGTTTGACCACTTTTGGCCTGTTTGAAAAAGGTTGAAAAGGTTGAAATAGGTTGAAAAAGTTGAAAAAGTTTGAAAAGGTTGAAACAGTTGAAACA
>NW_021144906.1:0-27500 GCF_900634775.1 Gouania willdenowi | reverse complement strand
GAGCGCTCGGTTGGAGAGTGAGCCCACAGAGACGGCGAAAGAGGGCACAGTGTGGCATGAAGAACATGTGGGTACAATTCTCCGTTTCACTCCAATGGAACCGTACGCTGCAGATGGAGAGCCAACAGCAAAGGCCAGAAGAAGTATCAGGAGTCGCCTTCAGAGCTTCCTCTGTTTCAGCATGCACGGCAAACGGAGCAGACGGACTGGTTCATGATCCTCCATGAACTAATGGCATTTATTTCTGTTATTATTTTGAGGGGGGTGACCAAGGTTCCATCTCTGCGTGACAGCTGGTCAGCATGCCTGGGAAACCCACTTATCACTGGAATTATGTCACGAAACCGTTTCCAAGACATCATGCGTCACCTACGATTTGATGACATGTTTACGCGCAGTGAGCGAGTGCAGACAGATAAGTTTGCTGCAATTTCGGATGTGTGGGGATCGTTTGTTACCAACTGCATCACATGCTTCAACCCTGGTCGACACATCACAATTGATGAACAGCTTTTCCCATCGAAGACTCGCTGCTGTTTCCTGCAGTACATTGCAACAAAACCCGACAAATTTGGCATAAAGTTTTGGGTGGCTTGTGATTTGAAAACAAAGTACATCTGCAATGTCCTCCCATATCTTGGAAAGGACCCCAGTCGTCCCAGTGAGGAGAGACTTTCTGAGAGTGTGGTGATGAAGCTGATGGAAACATTTATGGACAAAGGCAGGACGGTCACCACGGACAATTTCTTTACATCACTGACACTTGCATGACGACTGCTCAGCCGGAAAACCACCATCCTCGGGACAGTCAACAAGATTCGCCCGGAAATTCCTCAGTCAACTAGAAAGATGGACCGCAAGGAATTCACCACTCAGGTATGTTGTTGGTCTTTTTATTCCATCAACACCTCTGAGTGTGTCATTGTGTTTAAAACCGCTATAATAACAACAATTTCTTCTTTTTTAGGTGTTTTCCACAACTGGTGCCACGCTGACGGTGTATGCGCCCAAACGAAAAAAGACCGTCTACATTCTCAGCAGCATGCACAGCGTGGTTGAGACTGAGGAAACCATCAAAAGGAAGCCAAACACCACAAAGTGTGGAGTGGATGTGATGGACCAGATGGTGCGGGAGTACAGTGTGCGCACAGGAACACGGTGATGGCCAGTCGCCGTGTTCTACAACATGATTGACATGGCGGCACTCAATGCACATCTGCTTTATCAAGCATGCACCGGGGTGCAGGAGAGACGGGTGGACTTCCTGCTTCAGCTAGCAAGAGAGTTGGCTAACTCTCATGTGAGTGAAAAGAAGGCACTCAAAGAGCAACTGCGCTAATCACAACCGCCTACACCTGGCCCTGGGAAAAGGGCTAAGTGTCAGATCAACCATTGCTGCAATTGCGCAACTGTGCGATGTGTTCATTGCCACAAATACACATGTGGCAAATGTAGGAGAGAGATACCGTGGCAGTGCCAAGTATGTCACGAGTCTCAATAAGAGGATGAAGGAGATTCTTCTAAATATGTGCACAGTTGCTTTGTTATTATCATTATTTTTTACTATTTTGTTTTTTTTTTTTTTTACACAAATAAAAACCATTGAAAAGAAATCACAGTTGTTCTTTTGCATATTTCTCACACCACACTGTCATTAAAAATAAATAATTTTTGGTTCTCTTTGGGTCAAATGACACCTCTCTGGGTTTTATAGGTAAAAAGTTCATTTGACACCTCTGTGGGACTTCTAGTGTTAAGGGATTTAAAGGATGTTTCAAAAGATCAAGACAAACTGAGGTTTGAAAAGAGAACCTGCAAACTCCTCACAAGAGGAGGATTGGTGATGAAGAGGAGGAGTGATGATGAAGAGCAGAATATTAATATTAGCAATGCACTTGAAAAAGTTGAAAGAACTTGGTTTTGGTTGAAAAAGTTGAAAGAAGTTGAAGAAAGTTGAAAAAAGTTGAAAGAAGTTGGAATGGGTTGAAAAATTTGAAAAAGTTGAAAATGTTTAAAGAAATTTAAATTTGTTGAAAAAAGGTGAAATCTGTAGAAGAAGTTGAAATCAGTTGAAAAAGTTGAAAAAAGTTAAAATCGGTTGAAAAAGTTTAAATTGGTTGAAAAAAGTTGAAAAAAGTTGAAAAAGGTTGAAAGAAGTTGAAATTGGTTCAAGAAGTTAAAACTAGACAATTTCCACGGAAATCGTGGGAGGGGCTCGTGGGCGGTTGCCAGTTTGAAAGGTGGAAATCCATTCAAAAATGGCCAAACAGTTATAGTGTTTTATGTGTTTAGCATTGTGCTAACATTAGCATCGTGCTAGCATTAGCATTGCGCTAGCATTTTAATTGCATTAGCATTGCGTTAGCATTGCGTTAGCATTGCGTTAGCATTGCGTTAGCATTAGCATTGTGCTAGCATTAGTATTGTGCTAGCATTAGCATTGTGCTAGCATTAGCATTGCACTAGCATTGCGCAAGCATTAGCATTGCGCTGGCATTAGCATTGCGCTAACATTGGCATTGCGTTAGCATTGCGCTTACATTAGCATTGTGCTAGCATTAGCATTGCGCTGGCATTAGCATTGCGCTAGCATTCGTATTGTGCTAGCTTTAGCATTGTCCTAGCATTAGCAATAACCTAGCATTAGCATTAGCAATAGCCTAGCACTAGCAATAGCAATAGCAATAGCAATAGCAATAGCAATAGCAATAGCAATAGCAATAGCAATAGCATAGCATTAGCAATAGCCTTGTATTACCAATACCCTAATATTAGCATTACACTAACATTAACATTAGCCCAGGAAACAGTAAAACCAGTAAACCTTGAAAAACCAGTACTACCAGAAAAAAGTTGAAATCAGTTGAAAAAGTTGAAAAAAGTTGAAATTGGTTGAAAAATTTGAAAAAGTTGAAAATGTTTAAAGAAATTTAAATTTGTTGAAAAAAGGTGAAATCTGTAGAAGAAGTTGAAATCAGTTGAAAAAGTTGAAAAAAGTTAAAATCGGTTGAAAAAGTTTAAATTGGTTGAAAAAAGTTGAAAAAAGTTGAAAAAGGTTGAAAGAAGTTGAAATTGGTTCAAGAAGTTAAAACTAGACAATTTCCACGGAAATCGTGGGAGGGGCTCGTGGGCGGTTGCCAGTTTGAAAGGTGGAAATCCATTCAAAAATGGCCAAACAGTTATAGTGTTTTATGTGTTTAGCATTGTGCTAACATTAGCATCGTGCTAGCATTAGCATTGCGCTAGCATTTTAATTGCATTAGCATTGCGTTAGCATTGCGTTAGCATTGCGTTAGCATTAGCATTGTGCTAGCATTAGTATTGTGCTAGCATTAGCATTGTGCTAGCATTAGCATTGCACTAGCATTGCGCAAGCATTAGCATTGCGCTGGCATTAGCATTGCGCTAACATTGGCATTGCGTTAGCATTGCGCTTACATTAGCATTGTGCTAGCATTAGCATTGCGCTGGCATTAGCATTGCGCTAGCATTCGTATTGTGCTAGCTTTAGCATTGTCCTAGCATTAGCAATAACCTAGCATTAGCATTAGCAAAAGCCTAGCACTAGCAATAGCAATAGCAATAGCAATAGCAATAGCAATAGCAATAGCAATAGCAATAGCAATAGCAATAGCATAGCATTAGCAATAGCCTTGTATTACCAATACCCTAATATTAGCATTACACTAACATTAACATTAGCCCAGGAAACAGTAAAACCAGTAAACCTTGAAAAACCAGTACTACCAGAAAAAAGTTGAAATCAGTTGAAAAAGTTGAAAAAAGTTGAAATTGGTTGAAAAATTTGAAAAAAGTTGAAATTGGTTGAAAAATTTCAAATTGGTTGAAAAAAGTTGAAAGAAGTTGAAACTGGTTGAAACTGGTTGAAAAAGTTAAAATGAGTTGAAACAGGTTGAAAAAGTTGTGATGGTTGTAGTAGCTGAACATGTCAAAGGTTTAGCAAAATGGCCGCCGAAGGAGTGCCAAGTATACCATAATTTCCAATGTTAGTGGATTAGAGCCAAAAATTTCACCGGAAATAATTCAAAAAGTTGAAAAATTAAAAAAAAACTCAGAACATAGCCTAATGTCCAGAAAATAGTTGAACAGTTTGAGACAAAAATCATTGAAATTGGTTGAAAAATGCGGGAGTAGTTTGAGTAAGACGGAAGAAAAATAATAACTAGACAATTTTCGCGGAAATCGTGGGAGGGGCTCGTGGGCGGTTGCCGGTTTGAAAGGTGGAAATCCATTCAAAAATGGCCAAACAGTTACAGTTTTAAGTTTTATATGTTTAGCATTGCGTTAGCATTAGCATTGTGCTAGTATTAGCATTGCACTAACGTTAGCATTGCGCTAACATTAGCATTGCGCTAACGTTAGCATTGCGCTAGCATTAGCATTGCGCTAACGTTAGCATTGCGCTAGCATTAGCATTGCGCTAATGTTAGCATTGCGCTAGCGTTAACATTGCGCTAACATTAGTATTGCGCTAACGTTAGCATAGTGCTAGCATTGCGCTAGCGTTAGCATTGCGTTAACATTAGCATTGTGCTAGTATTAGCATTGCGCTAACATTAGCATTGCACTAGCATTGCGCTAACATTAGCATTGTGCTAGCATTAGCATCGTGCTAGCATTAGCATTGCGCTAGCATTTTAATTGCGTTAGCATTGCGCTAGCGTTAGCATTGCGCTAGCGTTAGCATTGCGCTAGCATTAGCATTGCATTAGCATTGCATTAGCATTGCATTAGCATTGCATTAGCATTGCGCTGGCATTAGCATTGCGCTAACATTGGCATTGCGTTAGCATTGCGTTTACATTAGCATTGTGCTAGCATTAGCATTGTGCTAGCATTAGCATTGTGCTAGCATTAGCATTGCGCTAGCATTGCACCAGCATTAGCATTGCGCTAGCATTAGCATTGTGCTAGCATTAGCATTGCGCTGGCATTAGCATTGCGCTAGCATTAGTATTGTGCTAGCTTTAGCATTGTCCTAGCATTAGCAATAACCTAGCATTAGCAATAGCATAGCATTAGCAATAGCCTTGTATTACCAATACCCTAACATTAGCATTACACTACCATTAACATTAGCCCAGGAAACAGTAAAACCAGCAAACCTTGAAAAACCAGTTAAACCAGTTAGAAGTTCAGTTCACACAGTAGTGTGTTTAAAAATCCCAGTATGACCTGAAAGTGAACAAACAGCTGAACATGTCAAAGTTTGAAATGTTGAAATCCGTTGGAAAATGGCTGAGCTGTGAAAGAACTAAGTTCTGATTCTGAATGAGAACCTGCAAACTCCACACTAAAGGTGAATTTGTGATGAAGAGGATGGGTGATGATGAAGAGCAGATTATTTGAAACATGGGAAAGTTTGAATGGTGGAAATCGCTTAAAGAATGACCGAGCAGTTACAGATATTAGTTTGAGATGTGAAATGAGAACCTGCAAACTCCTCACAAGAGGAGGATTGGTGATGAAGAGGAGGAGTGATGATGAAGAGCAGAATATTAATATTAGCAATGCGGTTGAAAAAGTTGAAAGAAGTTGGTTTTGGTTGAAAAAAAATTGAAGAAAGTTGAAAGAAGTTGAAATGGGTTGAAAAAGTTGAAAAAGTTGAAAAAAGTTGAAAAATTTGAAAAATTTGAAAAAGTTGAAAATGTTGAAAAAAATTTAAATTTGTTGAAAAAAATTTAAATTTGTTTAAAAAAGATGAAATCTGTTGTAGAAGTTGAAAAGAGTTGAAATCAGTTGAAAAAGTTGAAAAAAGTTGAAAAACATTAGCATTGCGCTAACGTTAGCATTGCGCTAGCATTAGCATTGTGCTAACATTAGCATTGCGCTAACGTTAGCATTGCGCTAGCGTTAGCATTGCGCTAACATTAGCATTGCGCTAGCATTAGCATTGCGTTAGCATTAGCATTGTGCTAGTATTAGCATTGCGCTAACATTAGCATTGCGCTAATGTTAGCATTGCGCTAGCATTAGCATTGCGTTAGCATTACCATTGTGCTAGCATTAGCATTGTTCTCGCATTAGCATTGCGTTAACATTAATATTGTGCTAGCATTAGCATTGCGCTAACATTAGTATTGCACAAGCATTAGCATTGCGCTAACATTTGAATTGTGCTAGCATTAGATATGTGCTAGCTTTAGCATTGTGCTAGCATTAGCATTGCGTTGGCATTAGCGTTGCGCTAGCATTAGCATTGTGCTAGCATTAGCATTGCGCTAGCATTAAAATTGCGCTAGCATTAACATCGCGTTAGCATTGGCATTAGCATAGCATTGACAATAGCCTTGTTTTAGCATTCAAAAAGTTTGAAAAGGTTGAAAAAGTTGAAAAAGTTTGAAAAAGTTGAAAAAGTTTGAAAATTTGAAAAAAAGTTGAAAAATTTGAAAAAATTGAAAATGTTGAAAATGTTGAAAAAAATTTAAATTTGTTGAAAAAAGGTGAAATCTGTTGTAGAAGTTGAAAAAAGTTGAAGTCAGTTGAAAAAGTTGAAAAAAGTTGAAATTGGTTAAAAATTTTGAAAAAAGTTGAAATTGGTTGAAAAAAGTTGAAAGAAGTTGAAACTGGTTGAAACTGGTTGAAACTGGTTGAAAAAGTTAAAATGAGTTGAAACAGGTTGAAAAAGTTGTGATGGTTGTAGTAGCTGAACATGTCAAAGGTTTAGCAAAATGGCCGCCGAAGGAGTGCCAAGTATACCATAGTTTCAAATGTTAGTGGATTAGAGCCAAAAATTTCACCGGAAATAATTCAAAAAGTTGAAAAGTTTAAAAAAAATCAGAACATAGCATAATGTCCAGAAAATAGTTGAACAGTTTGAGACAAAAATCGTTGAAATTGGTTGAAAAATGCGGGAGTAGTTAGAGTAAGACGGAAGAAGAATAATAATAATTAGAATTTTTGCATTTCCTGAAGGAAATGCAAGTGAGGATGCATGTGCTTGCCCCCGTCGCACTGCAATTTGAAAGAATGTTGAATTTGTTAAAAAATATGAAGAAAAGTTGAAATGGGTTGAAAAGGTTGAAATGGGTTGAAATGGGTTGAAAAAAGTTAAAATGGGTTGAAAATGGTTGAAAAAAGTTAAAAAGGTTAAAAAGGTTGAAAAGGGTTAGCATTGGCATTACGGCATTACACTAACATTAGCATTGCGCTAGCATTAGCATTGCGCTAGCATTAGCATTGCGCTAGCATTAGCATTGCGCTAGCATTAGCATTGCGCTAGCATTATGTTGGCGTTACGCTAACATTAGCATTGCGCTAGCATTAGCTTTGCGGTAGCATTAGCATTGCGCTAGCATTAACATTGCGCTAGCATTAGCTTTGCGGTAGCATTAGCATTGCGCTAGCATTAGCTTTACGGTAGTATTAGCATTGCGCTAGCTGTAGAACCTCCATGCCCCTGGCCCGGAAGCTAACCCTCCATGTATGGGTTCCTGCACAGCAGCTTTTCTCCTGAAGGTGGCAGTAATGCAACATTTTGGGTGCCAACTGCCGTCAACAACCAAAGAAGAAGAAGCTACTCTTCTTCTATTGTTAGACGAGACAGTCGTGGTACACGTGTTTCCCGGAACAGCCTTGCTCAGAACATGGTAAGTAAAGAGTTTTGTTTATGTTAAATTATCGATAAAATTATTAATTTTCAACATTCGCGGTGTTCAGACGAGAGGGGTCCAGCTGCAGACTATTACTATTAGTTTCTTCAGATGATCTGTTGATGTAAAATACAATCACAACATTAGCACAAAGCATTTCTTTTAAATGAGGCTGAGCTAACGTGGGCTATTTTTCTTTAAAATAGGTAAAATTTTAAAGCTTTCTATTATGTCGTGCCATTGAAATTAGTCGCAAGGGTTAATTTTGATACCAGTAGATTGTATTTACAGTCGTAATCGAGTGTGTTTTTATAATAACGGTTTCACAGTTTACCCTGGGAAATATAACAATATCGTTTGAGTTATTATTGTATTAATGTGTCCATTAAAAAAGGATGGCATGGTTTGTCTTATTTAGCAGAGATTCGTCATAATGTAAATTGAAACTGTACACATTTTAAATGTAGATTTGAAGGTTTTGTGTGGATTGTTACATAGAAATCATTCTCTGACCAAATTTTGTTATAAATCTGTGTATCATATTTCATATTTGCCAAAGTACGTGACCTGGAAGTTTACTCTCATCCAGTTTGGTATGATAAGATCGCTGCTTCCAACTGTGCATCAGAAACGTGTCCTATTCACTTTAGCTGGTGTTGGACACAGAACCTCCTCACAGACATTTAGGAGGATTTAGAGACTCCTAAGTGTTGCAGAGCTAAAGATATCGCAGAATGTTTAACGCTTTACTTTCGGGTCACGTTCTTTGACCAATCAGTGATGGAGAAAATGAATAAAGGTGTTTTTTTTCCGTTTTTTGTTTTCTGTACTGAAGCAAAAGAGCTTGAATTTGAAAAACAAGGCGTTTTTTGTTTTTTCATTTTGGTTTTGGAAACAAATATCAAATAATGAGTGTTTTTTTTTTTTTTTTTCATGTTTTTGTTACAGAACGATGAATGAATGATACACGGAATCGTGTACCCTTCGTTCTTTGGTTATTTAGTTTCAAAACCAAATTTAAAAAATATGGATTGTTTTTCTGTTTTATTCATTTAAAACCAGAAACTGGAAAACCAAATTCCCCAAAAAAACAAAAAAAAAAACGATGCATTTCTGATTTATTTTTTAAAAAGTACCTTTGATTCTACATCTAGACCGGAAAATATCTGGTTTTGAAACAAAATAACCGAAGAATTATTGTTGTAGAATTAAAGCAACTTTTTCCAAATGAACCTTGTTCACTCACTGATGTTAATGTTTTAAACGTTTTTTTTTTTTTTTTTTCTGATGCACGTTTCAATTTTCAAAAAAGACGTCAAACCTGAGGTGAGCTGCTGCACAACGTGCTGCAAGCAGTATCACTGCCCCATTTGCCCAAAACTACAGTCATTTAAGTTATTTATTATGGAGAAGCACTTTGACGTCCATGTGCAAAATACAATAACATTTTAAGGTAAGATTCACATGGACACAGACAGCCTGTTGTGTAAATGTACATCTGATATCAATGCTGATTAAAAAAAATATCCTATTAGTTCTACAAGTTATTTTTGTCCTTGTTCTATTCTTTGTCTGTAGTAATCATTTTATTTTGCTTCCATTTGTTTTAGAAATGTTGATTTGCTGTTGTACTTTACAGTGCAGAGATGTGAGTCATATAGAAGTTCACCTCAAGATGTGCAGATGTGCCCAATGTCTACCTACCTCTAATGAACCTATCCTAGTCACTCCTTCTCCTTCACAACCTGCTTCAACAGCTGCACCAGTTCCCACTCTTTCACCTAAAGTACAGTCTAAAATGGTCAAATATCCTCACTGTAGCCTCTTATTATTCTGAATAAATGTCCCTACACATATCCAAAAGAAACACACAACACCATCACCTTCAGGAGGAACCTGGTAGACTACGCTCTTCTCATCATCAATGGTGACCTGGTGGAGAAAGTATGGTCCTTCAGGTTCCTGGGTGTTCACATCCAGGAGGAGCTCTCCTGGGCCACCTATCTGACCCCTCCCACCCTGCTCCCCTCTGAAGGAGATACAGATCAATCTAAGCTCCACCTCCAGAATGACAAACAGTTTGTATCCCTGGGCCATGAGAACCATGAACAAAAAATAACCTTTTTCCTCCCATGACTCAAACTACATGTGCAATAATCTACATCAAAGTGTAATACACTGAGTTATATTTATTTATCTAATAACTGGTCACTTTATATTTTTATATTGTGTGTATGGTAATGTATAAAGTTTGCTGAGTAGTTTTTTGGTATTGTATATTTATACGTCTTTCCTTTCCCAGTATTTTATTTAAGTGTGTGTTTTATGTCATTATTGGAGACCACCTTAATATTGTACAATAACAATAAAAGCTTCTATTCAAAAAGAGTTTTTTTCTCCACTGTAGCTGATGCTTGTTTATGTAGAATTGTTTTTTCTTAATGTTATATTTTGTTATGATGTGACTTTTTCTTTTAGTTGGCTTTTTATAAATAAAGTTGAATTAAATTAAATAAAGACACTAAACAGATGTCTTCCTTAAGTTTCATCATGTTTACAGCCCATTGTATTTGTTTAATATTGTTTTGTGTTGATCTTACATAACCTAATTTGACATTACTAAATATTGACTTTGGTCAACCACTTATTTGTGTCTTTATTTAGCAAATTATGATCCATATTACTTATAACTTAAACATTACTGGTTTGATGCTTCTTTGGAACTAACTTATAGAAGGATTTTTGTAACATTTACTGTTAGTTCTCGCCAAGGTAAGTTTTAGTGGTTCTAATGTAAATGTATTTGTATCTGGCATTGTATACTTAATAAGTTAATAACAGTATGCCTATTCACAACTGTAACTAAATGTACATTTTTGTATATTTCACTGATGTCATTAATATTAGATTTATGATATATATATATATATATAGCAATAACTATATTCCTTGAGGTCTACTTTTACTAGATCTGAGTTATAAGCTGTGCTTTTACTTAAAGACAATATACAGTGATTATCAAGCCATGTGATTCTGCATATGATTATTTATTTCTAGTTTAGTTTTAATGCAGATGTGCATAAATTATGAGCACATAAGACACCATCCTAGTAAAACCTTAAAGTTGCAATTTAAAAAAAAAAAAAAACATACATAAAACATTAACACAAAGTGTCTAATGTAAAACCACGTCTTGAACGTTTTGATATTGTTTAATAAAACAATTAGCTCTGAGCTGTAAGAATTACTTTAATCACTAAAAAATAATAAATGACACAGTTATCATAAAACGAACCTAATGAGATATTTTACCTTCATGTGTTGTACTTAAAGTTTTACAGAATTAACAATGCTGTGAATCTTTAAACAATGAATTTATCCTACATTTATCCTTGTTTTAAGGTTAAAACAAAGTGGTTGTGATAGGACTAAAGCACAAATAAAACAATTTTGTCTCTAGAGGAAATCCAAACGATCGACATCATTCACAGAAACGCTGATTAATTTATATGTTGTTGATGATGTGCATTATACTTTGTTTTTTAATGTAACACTGCTGAGGAATCCGGTTTACAAAGGTATTAAAACACAGATAAACCTAAAGGAAATGCCTAGCCAACATGGCTATGCTATCGGTTTTATTTTGTATTTTTTTCTTCATTTCATGTTCCGGAGCAGGGCATGGATGTTCTGCAGCTGGACCCTCTTGGCTGTTTGTGGCGTGAGCGTTGGGCGTGGCCTGCCTGTGAATACACTGTTTAAGGCCTGCTGGCCAATACAGTGCATCATAGACCTGCTGCCTGCACGTCTTTAAGTTTGTGTTTCCTAGTGTGTTCTGCTCACACTCGTCTTTTCTTTATATGATTGGTGCTAAGCCGCTATACGGCAGACTGTGTATATTGTTGTGTATTCCTGCTCCATTTGAATCCTAGGTTTTAATGCTGATTCAGGAGCTGACAGTCCCATCTGGTGGTGGTAACATTATGTTTGTTTGCAGTGCACCCCAATTATTCTGTATGTTGTGAGGGTGTTTTTTTTTTCTTTTGGTGCTGTCCTCCAGCAGCAGCGTGTGTGTGTGTGTGCGTGTGTGTGCAGTTGTAGCCGTTTTAATTGTAAAACGTTTACCATTGAGATAAATATATATGTATTTTATATCATTGTCCATCAATAAAACAGAAGTTGTACCATTAGTAATTACTCCTCTAATAAATGTGTAAATGTAGAACAGTGTCTTCCTCTTTGTGGAACACAGAGTTGTTGTGTCCTTAAGTCCCTATTCTCCACTATTGGGTGGTGTTTTCACTGGTAATATTACAGTAAATAGAACTAGTGGGGATTACACACTGCTATCAGGGTAGCTGATACCTCACTGTCACATTATTTATCTTATTTTATTTTTACTACTGTAATGTGTCTGTATCTAATCCTTATTTTTAACAGCCTTTTACTTCATTATGTACTTTTTAACGTTTATTCTTTATTTCTTCTTGTTTAACATTTATCCTTTTTATTAGTAATATTTATTGAGTAACGTAAGTAATTTCAGTGATGTTAAAATAACTAATTATTTATTATAATAAAGACAATAATATTAAGGCGTACATTAGTGTTTGATACATTTATAATGTCTACTGAATACAGAAAAAGATAATTTACATGGTAAACACTGCTTTCAGTTCATTAAAGATAAGAACAATAGATTTTAAGTGTTTTAAGACAAACTAACATCAACTACTGCACAAAACAAGACATAAACACAAGCTCACTGGTGACATCTACTGGTGAGATTTAGAGATATAACTTTAGTTGGAAGTTGTACAACTATTTAACAGTTGTAGTTAAGATGTGGAAATAGATTCAGGGATTTTTTTGCATTGTTTGCACAAGTAAATGACTATCTTTGTGTACATGTTTATTTTTCATTTATCATTAAGCTTTACATTTAAGATACAACAATATAACCTATATTTGTCCCACAAAAAGGAAATTTACAGTGTTTCAGCAGCAGTAGATAAATAAACAGGGTAATAAACAATAGGAGATATTTACACACACATGGTCCTGTACACAGTACAGTGAGAAAGAGGGAAGATAATGGTGCATGAAGGAACATTACACAATAAAATATGTAATTCTTAAATTGTCTTATCATGATTTATTTATCAGTCGTGTGTTCCTAGGATACCTCTTTATCCTAGTCAGCGACCTATTACCCTAAGGTAATCCTCTATTTTATCCCTAACCTTATGCCATGGTTCTAGCCCTAGGACCTCAAATGCAGAGAACCCGAAACATGTGCAGTGGATGTGAGATGCTCACCAGAAGGATGATGAAGACTCAGGAGATGGTCAGGTAAGTTGAAACAGAAGTGGTCTTTTATTGAACATATAAAAATATGCTCAAGGCCACCTTGACGTCTGACGCAGCAGACGTCTCACAGAAGGAAGACCCCGAGCCCAAGAAATCTCCAATTATTTATACTGTGTAATGACCTAGATAAACAGTTGATTGACGTCTTCTTATCTTCTTCCCCACAACCACAGTCGTCCAGATCCAGTGATCACGACTCTTTCAGCAGGTGTGCCACTGGTTGTGGCTGCTTTTTATCTTATCTTCTCTGCTCTTCAGGGCCTGTGGTGCCTCTGCAGCTGTTTTATCATACCCAGTACATCATTTCAACATTCATTAATTGCCAGTACAAAATATATCCACTACTTATACTGAGCTTCAAAAAACAATAAAACAATAAAACTTCTAATAGACCTGAGTGTGTTTGAAGCATGGTTATATGATTTATTTATTGCAGCATATTAACATGATTATACTGGAGGAATCCTAATACCAGGATTGCATTACACCCCCCTTTGAAATTATGTAGCATCATTTTAACACAACACAGGTAAAACATCAAAAGTAAATGTAAGAATAATAAGAAAAGAAAGAGGTGACGGTGAGAATCAAATACAGCCCTGAAGGATGTAAAATCACATCTCATTACCATTACCGAAATTTGGCAAACAGACATAGTCGTGAGGGCACTGCTTTTTAGCTGCAGGAGGAGTCTCCGATCCAAGGCTTTTACGCTTGGCCGGAGGACGAAGCTGAGTCTCTCTGCCCGTGGAAGTAACCTCAGATGATTGACACACCCGACTAGCAGACTCCTCCGCCAGAATGGCATCCAATTCATCCAAGCCATCACCAACACCAACCACAGGAGAAGACACACCACTCTCACCCCCTGACTCCCCTAATGGGGCACACCAGTCAAAATCATCCATTTCTGGAGGCTGGCCACCCAGATACAGTTCCTCGATGGCTTCAGCTATTTCAGTGTCGGTGAGATCATGCAACTCCTGCAGCGGCGGTGAGGCTGCGTCAAAATTCCACACATCATTGGCATCACCCCAAACCTTCTCCACCGCCAAACCACCTGTAGCCGTGTCACTCCCCCCTTCGCCCTCAACAGCTACCTCAACCCCCATGTCCGTCTCACTCTCACCACAACATTCTCTATGTGGTGACAACACATTGCCAATCGCAGCCATCCGACTAGGACCAGGCCGCATTTCATTCTCACCCTCATCCTCGGAAGGACAAGCAGAAGCGAGGCTTTCCTCCTCACTGCTTTCCTCCACCTTAACATTCGGCGGGTCGTGGGCTTCTAAAGCCCCCTCCCAGATAGATTCCTCCAAAAGTGAGACCCAGGATTTTCCTGGAGCATAAGGCTTGACGCCACCTGGACCTGGCAACACGCTTTCCTGTCTTCCCCTACCACTGTTTCTCTTGAAATCAGTTAAGAACCTGTCACCAATATCCACCGTGTCGCCCAACCTCCCTACCAGGCTAACTGCTTCTTCATTGGCACCAAGCCAATATTCCCGTGTCGCCCAACCTCCCTACCAGGCTAACTGCTTCTTCATTGGCACCAAGCCAATATCCCCGTGTCCCCAAATGGAGTCCTCCCTGCATTGCTACCCTAGCGCCTGATACAATGTTGGCAAGGAAAGGTTGGACATTTCTAGCCCCAAACGGGTAGTTTCCCAGAGGTAAGTGAAATCTCAGGGATTCTCCGCCATCCAGCCGGACGGCATTCTGCATCACATCCATCTTTCCTAACATAGCATTAACAGCCATATCCCCATGATCATTGTATCTCACCCTCGCCAGCTGAATAGTACCGTAATACGGGACTGGTTGCGAGCACCACCTAGCGGAGCCTCTGAGGCTCCACCAGACCGACTCATCCAAGCCATGGTTTCCGGTGCTTCCACCCAGACGGTATGCACCTCTCCTGTCCCCCCAGTGGAACGGAGGAGCAGGAGACAGCAAATACAGTCTTTCACCATAAAGCCAAAAAGGCATCTCCCCATCGAGTGGATCGATGAGCAAGTCTAATTGCTCAACACCCATCCGTGGAGGTTCTTCCATTAAAGGCACGTGCAGACCGCCTTTCTTTCCCCAGTTTAACATCCAGTCGTCACTGGAGGGAATCTTGACCCCTTCCGGCAGTGGCCCTGGATGAGTGCGCAAAGGGAACTCGTCGAGGATATAAGGTTTTCCTCTTTTATCTAAATCCAATATAGTTCCCACATATTCATCTTGCCAATTTTTGGTAAGGATCCCCTTACGCCTCACTATGGTAGCCTGCGGTGTCTGTTTCTGCAGCTGCGTCTGGTGAATCCTCATCCAGAATCTGAAGGGCAGGTTTATCGCTGTCCCCTTCCGCTGCTGATACGGCACTTGTCTTAAATAATCACGAAACATGTTTTTGTTGACCAAAGTCTTGTCCCACAGGACTGGCCGTCTTTCTTTATCAAGTCTTTCTTTTTGATTACGATAGATGATAATAAATGCATGCATAAGTGTTGGTTCACCTCCTCCAACTGCCTTCTCTGTCTCTCTGACGGGTGCCCAGAGATCAGTATCCGTTCCCCATTTTATCTCCTGGTACTCCTTCAATCCCTTCCACCATTTCCCACGAGGTTCCGGAATCCCAAAGCTCCGAGGCACCACGTCAGCGTCTTGTAATGATTACACAGAGAAATGCGCAAGGTCTATATTACTACCTCGTGCAGTTATCACAGGCTCTGTGCGTACTTCAAAATACGCTTTAGAGAAAGAGAGAGGGGAATTTAGTCTCAATTTTTGTCCTGCAATAAAAGCTATAAAACAGGATGCTATCCAGACCGTAGGCTGAGCAAGGGCAATATTTAATATGCCCATTGACAGAAAACATGCCCAGACCACGGCCATTCCCCTGACATTCCTGGAGTTTCTTTTCTTCCCCCAGATATGCCAGCATGAGGCTACAAAAATCGCAGCACCCACTGTGTAGCATCCTGCCCCAATGAATCTGTACGCATTGGGGAGTCCATAAATTACTCTAAGGCAAGTCAAAAAAATGTCTATTACATAGATTACTACTGCCCCCATCCAAGCGTGATCCTCATATCCGTTAAGCGGAATCCCACACTGTGTGAGAATGAGTAACACTACACTTGAATGCATTGGAGTAATTGCCAAAAGGAATCTATTCATTAATCCCTTTACCAGTATCATTACCAGATTAAGCATCGTCTTTCCCAACTCAACAGGATTTTTCTTGTCTGAGATGGCAAAGAGGACCAACATAACCTCTAAAATGTTAGCCCACTCACAGTCTCTGGCTTCCCAGCTTGCGTTTGAGGTGGGGCCAGCTATGGAGTTGTTAGTCAACATCTCATAGGTGGCGTTTCCAATCAGAGTTATTGCATCAGGCATCATTGTAGTCATACTCACCGGGTGAGAGGCGTGTGGTTTAGGTCCTAGATGCGCTGGAGTAATCATTTTGTCAGCGTCAAGGAAGAATCTTTTATTCTAAGCAGTTTTTTAGCTTCAGAGAACAGCTTGATCCTTGTAGGTGTGCAGGAGTTGTCTGCTCAGTGAACAGTGGAGTTTTAAACAAATGCTGCCACTTATCTAAAGGGCCTGACATAACCCTCACCCTCCCACAGCTGTGCACCAAAACATTAGAGCAGGATGTGGCTTCTCACACCTGCGTATCCGTCTCGCTACTCAAGGAAAGAGGGGTCAGTTCAGCTGCTGCTTTCCTTTTTTCTTTTTTCTTAATTATTTCTTGTTTGAGCTTCTTAGCTCTCTCTATTGTCATATCAGCATTCTTTGCCTGTGCCAACCTCAGTCTCCTCCTAACTGCCGCTCTACAGGGCCAACAGAGACATCTCCATACTGGTTTACATACATAACAGACTTTAGCTATTACTCCTACTAGGATTATTGAGCTTATACAAAACAGAGCCCATTTCATGTAAAACCATATCATACTCCACCAACCTGTGAAATTCCCCCACCAACTTTTAATCTTTTGGCCCGTTGTCAACACTCCTCCTCTAACAGCGTGCCATCCTGCAACAACAGTATCTCCTAAGCCGGGTCCGTAATTAGTAATTCTCCATTGTCTCACTACTTCAGTCCTATCTCGACTACAGGAAAATATTCCTCTGTCTTCGTGTTTGTATGTGACATCAGTAGTATTGGGTCTGATTAACCTTTTATATGAGCATCCTGCCAAAGGCAGCACTGCACATTCTTCCTTATCATATAGGGCATTCCACCAACATGTCAAATTATAAGGTATATACCACGGTGATTCTGGTGACATATTGTCTGTATACTTAATTAATTCCCATACCCATATTCTATAATATTCAAATTCTCTTTCATCAGTGCGAGAACCGTCCATTTTATCATGTCTACACATGTAAGACTGAGTCCACCCCCACCTATTATACATAAGCACTCCTGGTTCCAACCCTTGGGGCCATCCTACTGGTGCAAAATGTTTAGGCCAATGAGGCAACCTCAGTCTTGCTGTAGGCTTTACACATGTAGATTCCCTATTTCCTGCCAATATCCATGAAGCCGCAAACTTTCTTCCTTGCTTCCTAGCACCGCTAAGTAGTGCCTTTAGACTTCTTTCACTTCTTGTTTTAACATGAGCACATTCCCAAGTTGTGTTGTGAACTACTTCATGAGTAATGAACCAGTCAGAGGAAACATTCCTCCAACCTCTCTCGGTTACACAATAAGATTGCTCACCTTCCGGGCCTAATATTACCCTTTCTTGTATTTTGCCCCACCTCATCATGGGATATTGGTTTTGTGGCGCCAAGGGAACCCAGGCTATCATATCATTTCCTGCCTGGTCAGCTTTTCCTCTCTGTATACCTTTCATTATAAGATATGACCATGGGTTTATCATGGTCCACCATTCGTGACCATGTATGTCCCACGTGAACCCTGTGTCTGCAAGAATTGCGTTGGGGTTACTCAGAACTGATTTAAAATATTTAAATGGGTAGGAATATACCAAACTCCTTTCACTGGAATACAAGGTAGTAGCCGATGCCGGAAATAGAGTTTGTATAGTGTCTGCATTAAAGATTTTCTCTTCATCTTCTGGATAAGGCTTATCATATTTTCTAACAGTATGCAACATTCCTGGTTTCAATATTTTAAACTTTTCACCGCTCCTGTCTTGATTTGCTGGGGCAAAACCAAGATCTTCATAGTTTTTCTCTGTAAAAAAGTTCCCCCAGTGGGTTCTTTCTATTGTTATTTCTCCTTGAAATCGAGTTGCTTTTTCTTTCCTAATCAAAGCTTGTTAGTAGTTCATTACCTGCAAATCCCAGGTTGTATCTTGATATAGCCTACCCCATTTAATTCTTTTTAACTTCCCCCAGACATCACTGATATCAAGATTCCCTATATTGCAGTATAAAGGTAATATCTTCATTTTGTCAGTATGCTCTTTTGGAAGCCAGTCTAGGCTGTCTTTTACTGTGTCTGATTCCTCTTCTATTATTTCATCAGAATACAAACTCCTTTTCCAAGTATCTTCTTCTGTATACAACTTGCCCGTATGATCATAGAATTGCCGGTTATCTTTTTCGTTATGATCATTTGGCGGGTAAACTGCTATCCTATGAGTTGCTTCACTCTTATTGCCTGGATTGACATAAGACATAATATATGGAACCACCAACACTCTCATATCTTCTGAATCAAAAGATTCCACTGGGTTCTCATTACCTATTATCATACCAGCTAAATTAAACCAACTCCATGCCTCAAAAAATACCGTAGAATCAAGCTCTGATTTTTTCCTTACGTCGGACAATTTATCTGGTAGATGAGAACTACACTCATACATTGCTAACTCCCAATCTCTACCTCGGTATGGCCATTTATTGTTGTTACACTTCCAAATTTTTGTATTATCTTTTTGAACCTCATCTCCGCATCCTTCCGGTTTCATTATCAGCTGATGAGCCCATTTTACTTTAGTTAAATCTTCTCCAGTTTTTCCTTGTAGACACCTTTTAGCTTCCTTCCACCAATTTACTTCAGCCTTTTTCACCCATCCCTTGTAACCATCCTGTGTCACCATAGGCAGGGCAATTCCCACTAA
Organism: Gouania willdenowi; assembly: GCF_900634775.1. NCBI lineage: Eukaryota > Metazoa > Chordata > Actinopteri > Blenniiformes > Gobiesocidae > Gouania > Gouania willdenowi. Next base: position 8,420 of record NW_021144906.1, on the reverse strand, counting down.
AACACCTCCCACGGCTGTCCCAGGGGTTCAAGGGTTATCTTTTATCATTATAGCGAGTTTGACAAATTACCTCATTTTTCTGGTATTGATCTAATTTTGAGTACATAAGCCTTCTCTGTACTCGGGGGAATTTATTCATAAACGTATTTAACTCACTGTCTTTTTCTTTTTCACTGTTATAATGACTATAAGGCCCAGCCTTATAACCTTCTGCTCGTAATACAAAGAGATCCCAGTGCCAATAAACTCCTTTCAGCGTCCACTTTTGTGAATGGCATGACTCTTTCTTTCTATCGCAGAAGTTCCAGTTTTTCCCTGGATACATCCGCGGATAATGTGTTGTTTCAATATGCATATCAGGAGGTGTGGGAGAAGCCCACGCAGGCTGAGAATTTTCCTGATTAAGGAAAAAACATCGTTTCACCTCTTCTATCCAGAATGTTTCATCTGTTAATTTATCTGTCAAGATTATTTTATTTCCCTTTTCATCTATTACATAAGTTTCTTCTTGAGCCACATGGGGAGCCACTGGGATATACATGACACAATGATCTTCATTAGCCTTTACAAACATCCCTTTTAAGGAATAATTGCTCTTTATTCCATACTGCTCCCACCATAAAGGGCCCCACTTTTTCTCAGTTTTTCCTGACATCCTCATTGTAAACTTTTGTGCTTGAACTTCACCATATTTTAAATCCCACATTGTACTTTGGTTTCCTGATATGTCATGCCAAAGGGAATTTCCCTTAGAATCATAATCAAGCTGCATTATTTGTAGGGTCTTACACTCTTTTCCGTCATTTGCTATGAGTGTGTCATTCTTCATTATTTTTCATACGTTTTGGATTATGGCAGCCAGCCAGAACATAGACCCAGTGCTGCATCCTTTGTCTAATTTGGGACCAGTTATTCCCGGATCCAGTTTATCCGTACTCCTCCTAAATCGTACTTTCCCTGTTGTTATGTTTATTTCACGATGAAGGTGGGCACTATATCTCGGCGCTGGTTTCTCTGCTTTATCCAAAAAGCCTCGTTCCAATATAGAAAAGTCCACTGTGCTATACGAGTGCTCAATTATATGTTGGGGATAAGTTATATTATCAAACTTTTCTTTAGTAATGCTCTTTGTCAAGGGTACATTCCACACCGTCTTGGAATTAACCTTTTGACAGGTGCGGCTTATTTCAAACTTTTTATTTTCACATTTTTCCCCTTTACGGGCAATATAGGAAAACACCCTATAATTACAAGTAATATCCTTTATTTCTTTCTTTACTCCAGTAAGTTTCAGAGTCATTGTTTCCTCAAATTTAGCACTGAATGCTAACATTCCTTCCTCAGTTTTATTACTAATTTTATTCACTATCTCCTCCCAGGTAGTTAACTCACTATCCTTTTGAGATGGGCTTCGATCTTTATCGTGGTGTATATTACAATGCTGGAGATATGCTACTTGACTCATATCTCTTAATTTTATCATGGTTTCTTTGTCACAACACGGACCATCATAAAGCAGAAAAGGAATTTTACACCCTCTATGAATAGATGGGATTCTCCACTCTATTCCACACTCTCTTTTTTCTTTCACTTGGGATGTTCCTTTCCGTCTTTTTCCTACTGTTGCTTTTAACAACGTGGTTTGCCTTGTTGTTACTTGTGTAATACGTTGCATTGGTGCTTTTTTAGTTTCTACTGGCGATCCGGATGCCTGAGTAGTTTCATCTTTGACCATTGTTTCTTTTTGTCTTAATTCAGGCTGCAGAGACGGTGGAGTGTTCATAACCTGTTGTTCCTTCTCAAGGTCTCTTGGCAGGGAATCTATTAGGACAATGCTACGAGGCGTGGGCGGTGGAGGGAACAGAGATATGCAGGCGCTAATCACCTCAGCCTCTCTCGCCTCTGCTCCCGCCTCTCCCCTCTTTTGCAGCTCTTCTCTTTTCCTTCTTATTTGAACACAAATCTGTCTTGTCCTGGAATCTTTACTTCGTTTAGGTTTGCTATACCATTCATTTACATATGTTATTATGTCAACTTTTATACATGGTGTGGGCAGTTTGTGATAAGGAAGGAATTTCAACTCACCCTGATTGCATGGGTTGACTGTAGGCTTGATATCTTTCTTCAAAGCTCCTGTTTGTAGATCTCTGGCTATCTTTTCAGATTGAGGAAAAGCTTTTTCACACTCTAAATATTGGTTAGTCAAATCGACTCCTATTCCCCTCGTCTCCATCTCAAGGCCTACCTGTCGCATCTTGACACACACTTTCAACCCTCTATCAGGCAATCGTGACATCAACTCCTTATCTGCCCAACGACTAACTTGTTCTACCAACAGCTGTTCCAAACAATTATTAGCCTTTATAGTCAGATCATGGTTTTTAATAGAACAATTATCAGTCCTGTTATTAATCCTTACAATAGTTTCACCATCCCAATCTTGCAAACCTCTTCTACTCCTTACTGGGGTTGCTCGAGTAACATTCCATATAGCTATATCACCCTTTCCCTGAGTTGCTCCTAAGCGAGCCAAAAGTGTGTATGCCATAGTTATGTACTTTGTTTGGTCAAACACACAATCCTTTGGATCTTCCTCTCCCTCTTCATACTGTGTTTTCTCAGTGCTGAACGGGATTAGCCACTCTTCATCCATAACCGGGGTGTAAACAGTACACTGCTTACATTTAACCACTTTTTGTTTTATCACTGCTCTTACATCAGCCGAATTCTAATAATAGGCTATACTCTGCACTACTATGTAGATGAGTAATACCAGTATCAATGATGCCATGAATCCCATTAACATCCTTGTACATAGGCCTGCCTGAGTAGCCTGCCTAATCTTTTCCTTCCACATTCTCCTTTTCATAGCCTTTTTAGCTGCTTCATATGGTTTCTAATATCTCGCCACTTGTCACTTTTCCATAGGAGATTCCTTGCCTCCAACGTCATCCTGCCGTTTCGCCACAGTCTCATTCTGGCGATATCTAAAAAATAATAACAACACATACATAACCTATTAATGGCTACCTTAAACGGGGTAACACTGGGATAAAATTTTAATATATATTACTACCCCCCTTCCCAGTGTTACTAACTCCATTTTACGCCACTGTCTCCTCATCCGAGTCTAACTCGGGACTTTTTTCTCTTAAATCTCATCCTTTTCCACAGCGACACTTTCGTCGCAACAGGCATAGGCGGCGCCATCGGTGGATCGACAAACGTGGGATCCATGTCAGTCTCCCAACTATTCTTTCCTTCTTTCTTCGCCTTTTCCATTCTATCATGGAAAAACCTAATCCTCCTGCGGCGCGAACGAGGAAAGATTGGCAATTCTCATGACGTCATCACCTGGCTGCCCTCAATCCAAATTTTAGCTGCTACGGCAATCATAACTGATGTCTCATTTTTCTTGCTCCAGTAATGCTGTGTCAGCCTTTCCAAAACCACAAACATCTTACGGAAAACATCCTTCTTATCCTTCTTCTCTGTAAGGATACCCAACTCTCATAGGTGTCTTTGCTGGAGCTATGCTCCCACTGGTGATCCAATCTTTGGAAAATCTGCTAGTATGCTGAGGAGACCAGGCCCTGACTGATCCCCTTTGGGTGTCAGAGCTACTCCCTGACATGATGTCACTCAGAATTTTGCCAACCGTTGTCAATTCTGTCTCTTCCCTAAGCAGCCTCTTACTTTTTCGCCTGATTACAGGAAGTCTCTAATTATCTGCTAACCCTGTAACGGTGTCAGATTTCACTGAGCCTTCCCATGTGGAGTTTCCACACATCACTACTGAAGCAACATGAGGCTCGACTTCTGCCATTTCTGCATAAGGGAAGACTCAATGAGTACTGGGGTAAGACCTGGCACCCCCCTCCTCTATCGGGCGATGCACATAACGTGGCCCTACTCTGTGCGCCAACAAGCCAGCCGGTTCTAACCTACACCGGTTGTCACACAGAATGAATCCCCCATCCTTGCCCGAACGGCAAACACACGGGGACATATGGCTATCCAGCCTCCCACACAAAAACCTCTGGCCACATTTCTCCCAGCACCTATAACAAAATGACACCCTGCAACTTCCAGCCAACTCAACCCCCTTCAGACCTCCATGAGTCAGGTGACCCTTTTGTATCACCCTGTTTTTTCTAATTCCCATCCATTTTAAGGCGAACACCTCACAACCACACAAGACGCAGTCACCGGGCTTATACTCAGAATTCTCTGAGTTTATATCAAACTTAGTCCTCAGTTCTGATAAAATACTGATAGTAGGAGATTTTAATATCCATGTGGACAAAGATAGTGATAGCCTGAGCTCAGCCTTTATGACCCTAATAGACTCAGTTGGCTTTTTTCAAACTATTAATGAAGCTACTCATCATTTAAATGATACTCTTGATCTTGTTCTAACATATGGCCTTGATATAAATGAACTAAAAGTCTACCCTGAAAATCCTCTGCTATCAGATCACTTTTTAATATCTTTTAACATTATCCTAGAGGATCTCGCACTGTGCAATAAAATAGTTACGAGTAGAAATCTGTCCAATAGTGCTGTGGCTAAATTTAAAGAGGCCATTCCTGCTGCCTTAAACTCAGTGCACCATCCAATAAATAACTATGATATTAATTATAACCCCTCTCAACTGGATCGGCTTGTCGATAGCTCTGCTAGTCTACTAAAATCCACCTTGGACTCAATTGCCCCATTGAGGGAAAAAACTATTAAACGTCAGAGGAAAGCTCCGTGGTTTAGCTCTGAAACTCGCACACTCAAACAAACAACCCGTAAATTAGAGAGAATGTGGCGCTCCAATAAAACAGAGGAGTCACGAATACTTTGGCAAGAAAGCCATAGTAAATACATGACAGCCTTACGACATAGTCGATCTACATACTATTCCTCACTAATTGAAGAAAATAAAAATAATCCGAGGTACCTTTTCAGCACTGTAGCCAGGCTAAACACAAAGTCAGAGCTCTATTGAGCCATGATTCCTCTAGCCCTCAGCTGTGAGGACTTTATGACATTTTTTAACGATAAAATTCACAAGATTAGAGATAAAATTAGCCACTCCCTGCCTTCACCTGGGCCTGCTGTACCATAAATGTAAATAGGCCTAACCTAAACTGTTTTCACACATATAGGACTTCAGGAACTTAACTCTATTATTTCATCCTCCAACCATCGACCTGCCTTTCAGATCCGATCCCAACTAAGCTGTTTAAAGAAATTATTCCCCTAGTCTGCCCATCTTTGTTGGAGACAATAAATATATCCCTATCAATAGGCTACGTGCCACAGTCCTTTAAAGTAGCTGTAATCAAACCCCTTCTCAAAAACCTACTCTTGATTCCAGCACTTTAGCAAACTACAGGCCTATATCTAATCTTCCTTTTATTTCAAAGATTCTTGAGAAAGTTGTGGCAGCTCAGCTCTGTGAATTTCTTCAAAACAACAGCCTGTTCGAGGACTTCCAGTCAGGTTTTAGAGCTCAACACAGCACAGAGACTGCTTAGTTAAAGTAACTAATGATCTACTCTGGGCTTCAGATGAAGGACGACTCTCAGTGCTGGTTTTATTAGATCTTAGTGCAGCTTTTGACACTATAGATCACTATATTCTACTAGAGAGATTAGAGAAATTACTTGGAATCACAGGGACTGCCCTAAACTGGTTTAAGTCCTACCTATCTGATAGGTACCAGTTTGTACACGTGAATAATAAGTCTTCTGTGTACACTAAAGTAAGCTACGGGGTTCCTCAGGGCTCTGTGCTAGGTCCAATCCTCTTCTGTATCTATATGATCCCCCTTGGTAATGTTATGAGAAAATACTCTGTTAACTTTCACTGCTATGCTGATGATACCCAACTGTATGTATCAATGAAGCCAGGTGAGACAAATCAGCTATCTAAAACTTGAGGCCTGTCTAAAGGACATTAGGGCTGGATGAACCAAAATTTCTTCTTCTCAACTCAGACAAGACTGAGGTCATTGTACTGGGCCCACGACACCTTAGAGAAACCTATGCTAGCCTAACTGCCCTAGATGGCATTTACTCTGGCACAAAGCACAACTGTTAAAAAACCTTGGGGTTCTATTTGATCAGGACTTATCCTTCAACTCTCACATAAAAACAAACTTCAAGAACTGCCTTCTTTCATCTCCGTAACATTGCTAAAATCAGATCTATCCTGTCTCAGGGCGACGCCGAAAAACTAGTCCATGCTTTTGTTACCTCTAGACTGGATTATTGTTATTCTCTTTTAGCAGGCTGCCCGAGCAAGTCGCTTAAGACACTTCAGCTGGTTCAAAATGCTGCAGCACGTGTACTGACTAAAACTAGGAGAAGAGATCACATTACTCCTGTATTAGCCTCTCTGCATTGGCTTCCCATAAAATATAGAATAGAATTCAAGATTCTTCTTCTCACTTATAAAGCCCTAAATGGACAGGCACCAGTCTATCTCAAGGAGCTTGTAGTGCCATACAATCCCCCCAGAACACTACGCTGTCAAAATGCTGGACTACTCGTTGTTCCATTCGTCTCTAAAAGTAGTATAGGAGGAAGAGCTTTCAGTTATCAGGCCCCACTTCTCTGGAACCATCTACCAACCACGGTTCGGGGGGCAGACACCCTCTCTACCTTTAAGGTTAGGCTCAAAACATTCCTCTTTGGTAAAGCTTTTAGTTAGGAACCAGCTCATAGCTCATAATTAAGATGCAATAGGCATAGACTGCCGGGGGGGGGGGTCTGGCATGCTCGGTTGGAGAGAGGTTGGAGAGGGCGTTAAGAGAGAGGTCATTTAGGTTAGAGAGGGACCGGAGAGGGTCCCATTCCTCTCTCAAACACTCCCTCTATGTCTGCTTCTTCCCTTGTGTGTTTGCTCCTGTACTCCTTCTGGCTTTTGTCTTGCAGGTCCGTGGGATCCTCAGTGTGGAGTTACAGAGTCTCAACAACTCTGTCTCCACCCTTTCCTCTGCACACACCCAACACAGCATAACGTGGATGGCTGTTCATCATAGGAATGGGATCCACACAAGGTTCCTGCTGCTTAACAGAAGGTTTTCCTTGCCGCCATGATGAATTCATGTTGGGTGTGGGATACATATGTATGTGTATATACGTATATATGCATATGTGTGTATCCATAAAATGAAGAGTTCGTCCTTAAGACTGCTCTACTGTAAAGTGTCTTGAGATACCATTGGTTATGATTTGACGCTATACAAATAAAGATTGATTGATTGATTGATTGATACTCAGCCGCCATTGTCCTCTCGCCTGGAGCATGACCCGGCCATAAGATACGCGTCACAATTCCAGACTCAAGGGGGGCAGCCAACAGCACCAGTCCCATAGTCAAGTATGCCCTGTCGTGTACAACATGATCAAGACTCTGCACTGCCCCAGGCGCACCAGGAGTTACCCACTCTGCTATAGCAATAGAGGGGGTATTTGCCACCCTCCTGAAGAACGCCGGGACATGAGGCCCAACCATAGCATCCCTATCAATCTCTGACGGCTCCGCCTCGGAGACGCATTTTGAGTCTAACCTGCTTGGGATGGAACTTTCGGCCATCCTTAACGTATATTGCGTTACCCTCCTGTCGATCGACCGTCAACACTTCCCTAGTCTGGTTTATCCACACCTCGTCGCCTTCCTGCAACAGAGGGTGGCCATGGTAAGGGTGTATTTCCGGGCGACGCAATTTCGGCTGACTCAAACCTTGATTGATAGTATACAGGTTTTCAGGGGTCCACCAGTCTTTGCCTATTACGGATATAGCTTCCTTGCCACTCCTCACGGCCCTTTCCGCCACACCATTTGTGTTGGATTGGTACGGTATAGTTAACGTGTGTTTAATGCCTAGGTTTGCCAAAACCGTTTGGAACCTATTTCCCGAAAGCATCGTCGCATTATCACTACGTAACTCCTGTATTGTCTGATTACCCTCTAAATAACTCAATACGCATCTTTCTGCTTCATTCTGAGTTTCATGATTTTTTGGGTAAACGCGAGTATTCCCTCCAGCGTTATCAGCTATTACAAGAAACATCTTATATTTCTTATATTTTTTATCCAGGTGTCCCACATCCATTGATGCACTAACACCCGGAACATCCTCCCGGATGTACCCTTCATCGTATTTTATCGGAGCTAGGTTACCTTTTTGGAAACATTTTTCACACTCGTGCCTTAGTTTGGGGAAACATTCCTCCAGGTTTTTGACATCCACCTTGTATTCTTTCAATTTTTTCTTTAACCTTTCAGTACCTGGATGGAGTAACATATCATGAAAATATTTTAAATATTGCATTCTATCCTCCTCAGGTATTATTATGACTCCTTCCTCATTTTTCCAACTATCTGGTATGATTATATTAAATCCTCTCAAACCTTTCAG
>NW_021144905.1:0-22193 GCF_900634775.1 Gouania willdenowi | reverse complement strand
GAGTAGACCTACCAACTTCAGAAGCTGGGGAAACTTCTGGCACACAGCACTGGAATGGAAACAAAATTGAAAAGCAGAGAAATTAGTATGAGAATTCATCTTCCTCATTGTTGAATATACGCTAACATACATGACCATGTCCCACGTTCACCTGAATGCCCACCCTGGAGTTTACTTACCAGCAGGTATACTCACCCTCTGCCCCATTTTGGTGATACACACAGATTTGACGTAGCAAAGCAACATATACACAAACACGGTCTACCAGTTTGAGCTGAAAACTGCCAAACAAATGGTTTTTTCTAAAGAGAGAAGTGATGCGCTGCTGGGAGAGGTGGTTACCACCAGTCTGGTCTTAACTCCTCCCCACTCTGGTGAAGATGCAGGGCAACCAACGAGTCACTGTCACTCAAAAACAAAACAGAGTCTTGGTGAAAAAAATATCAAGTACATTTTAAGTGCATTGTTAGACCCTGTGATTTAACACAGCCATACACAAAGCACTTTTCTCAATTTGGACATTGTTGGGTTTTCCTTTGTTTACAAGTTCTCCATCAACTGAGGGAAAATTCAGTCATTCATTAGGAACAAAAACACACAACAGCAGGTTGACACACGTTGGTTTGCATGCTGTGGGAAACTCAGATATAAGACGTTGGATTAGTAGAAACTGCCTTCGTAAAGAAATCATCAAAACATCAATTTTGGATCAAGAAAACTGACCTGACGTATGAAGATGGGTCTTTGAAAAGGTCACAGAGAGGGTTTCTGACCAGCCACAGCTCCACCAGTTTCAGCCCCTTCAACTTGTCCAGCTCATGTTCGCTTTTCAGCTGAGGAACAAACAGGAAGCCGGTAGGCGTCAACACATGAACCTTCAACACTACTACACAAACATGACAATGAAAGCCTTGGAGCGGCCAGTCTCACGTCGTTGTGTGAAAGGTTCAGGGCCTTCAGATGAGGCACTTTGGTCACAAGCTCGCTGAGTTCATCCAGTCTCTGGATGCAGTTGTGACTGAGATTCAAGCTTGTCAACTGCAAAGAAAACATTGATTTCATTAGGTCTCGACTTCACTTTGATGATCTAACTTTTAAAGTATCCACAGTATATGAAGATACACAGATTGTTGCTGATTGTCGTACGACCGTTACCTGAGGAATGTTTTCTTCAATGATCTTAATGACGGCCTCCATGTTTGTTTTCCTGTTTAAAGCCACTTTAATATCCTGTGAGACCAAGTCTGTTTCAAAGTAAACATAAAAGTTTCAACATTCACGTCCACTTATGAAAGAATCCACAAGGTAATATTTCATCATGAACAACACAATTCAGAAGATTTAAAACATTTTAAGAAAAAAAAATAATAATAATAATACATTATGAAACCAACTGTAATCAATGAATAATAATTCTAACCACAAAAATGTAAACTGTATATAAAAGTATCACCTGGTGCTTCCAGCCTGTTAACCCAGTAACACATGCCATTTAGATTGTGTTTTAAAAAACAGTGATTGATAAATATTTCCACTATATAAAACAACACATCCCCAATAAAAGGTGTTTTCTTTGAGATGTCAAAGGAAGTGGCCAACATTGTGAATAATCTAATGCCAAAAGAGGTGGTGTGGTTACCTGGGTCTGTGTGAATACTGGTCAGATCCAAAGCTTGCTGTGAGCCATCAAAACGTTTTGACATGCATTGCTAGAAAAGAGAAGAAAAAACATCTTTAAAACAGTTCAAAAACATTCTTTTAAATCAGGGATGCTCATAGTTAACTATTTAACCATTAACAGACAACAACTTTGACCAATTAATGCTAACATACTACTTTCTGCAAGTCCTAAAAAACAAGATGTACTATTGTATGTACTATTTTGTATGGATGTTAACATTTGGCTATGGTATTATTATTTAAAATAACTAAAAAATGTCCAGTAAATTCCTATACATAATTCCCATGAAAAGTTTCTATTTTAGAATATTCCCAATCTTAAATTCCTTTGAACATTTACTGGAAATCTTCCACCTCTTTGCAACCCTAATTGTGTCACACCAAATTTAACACATTTAACTAAACAAATAAACTATTAGTAGATCAAATTCACATCAGGGTGAAATTCACTCCCAGGTATTTGAACTCCTCCACAATGTCCACACTGACCCCCTGGATGATTTGTTATCACTGACCTTCAGATGCTCCAATTCTTCAACCTTCAGATTAGGGAAGAGGAAGTTGGGGGGATCACTGCGCTTGATGTGTAGCGCCACCTTGAGGAACATCAGTCAAGAAAAAAAACATCACAAACTAATGAGTGAAAACAGTAATGTAGAGCCTGTGAGAACATTTAGCAAACAATTCACTAAATGCAAAGAATACATTTATCAGTAAACATTGTTCACTGTGAGATGCACTGGACAAACACTGAGACCCAGTTGGTGGTTTTGACTGTAGTTTTCTAAGAAATCCTTGGTCATTTTTAAGTATTCAGAAACATTTGTAATTGGTGTTTTCAAACTGAAGATCCTGAAGCTCAGTTTTCAAGCCATTTGCATGAAAAAAGTAATAAAAAAACATTTCTCATAAAGGCAGGTGTACGTGAGCTCAAGGCTGATAACAGATAACACAAAGTTCTCATAGAAGTGAGTTTGTGTTTCCAGTTGTCACCACAAACGTACCTTATAGCCATCACAGTCTGTGACCTTGCGAGAACACTTGCGCAGGGCACTGGCAGTAGTGAAATCATCAACGTAGAAATGAACGTTATTGTGGTCGTCATGATACTAGTAAATAGAAAAAATGCAATTAAAACATAGCATTTAGGTGATTGTTAGAGATATAAAAAGTATTAGTGATTATCACAAGTAAATAAAATAAAGGAAAAAGTGTTCAAACTCACTGTAATAATCAACGTATACAAAGGATGATAAATACAATGATAAAGCAAAGGCATTTCCTCCATACATCTCAAGTGATAAACAACATCTTTTTTATCTCAATCACTTATTAGTAAATGATCAAATCCTGCCAACACTCACCTGAATAGGAGTGTAAGGGATGGAGCAGATGTCCTGTAGAGCTGGCACTAACCACTTCTTGTCATACTTTTTGCCGTGAGGAATCTGTTGACAAGGCAAACAAATGGGGATCCTGTTAGACCAATCACAAAGCAGATTAACCAGATGTGAGTGTGAGTGTGAGCTTACACACCGTGATTTTGAACCAGCCTGTTCGGCTTCTAGTTCCTCCTCTGAAAGCTCCTCTCCCTCCTCCTCTGCCACCTCCACCTTTGCCTTGTCGCCAATCTCTGTCCATACGACCGTCTCCTTTGCAAAATTCTCTCCCATAAGGATTGCTGAACAAGACAAAATAATACTAATGATGATGATTTCTGTACAAGAGCAAAAGGCAAGTGACCAAACAGTTCTAAGGATTGTGGGTTTTCATGGAAAGTCTTTTCTGGTTGTAATGAGCCTTCTGTCATCTGCTGCTATCTGGTCTCTGAAGAATACTGCACAGTTATATCTAATTCTAATCCAATTTGAATTAGGTTCATTTAAACTAAGTTGATCAAAACGTAATCATTAAACCTGATCAGATTCAGTAAACCATTGATGCCTGAGAGGAAATATAGTGACATTAATGCTGTTCTCATACATATTTATATGACCTCTAAATAATTAAAAAGGAGCACTCAGAATAATCCATGTCACTACAACTTATATCTACCTTTTATTGTATCTTATTTTATTTTTGACATACATTTTTGTTTATTATGAGTTTTTTTTATTTACCAGTATTTATTTTGTTTCCTCACATCAGTTAAAAACTAATATTTTCTTTAGGAAATGATAAAAATTTCTAAAAAAAACTAAACTTCAAAAATGTATTTCATTTACAATGTATGAATTGAATGTTGTTTCAGGAATACCATGCCATTCTTAGAAAGACAACATTTAATGAAAGTCAACACTTACTATCTTGGCTGAGAACTGCTGTCCTGAGAGCTGTCACTCATGGTAACATCTCGATCAATGACAAGCCTGGACAAGAGTCCAGGTCCTCCAAATCCACCATGGTGGTTCCCCCGCTGCCGGTCTCTGCAGAACGACGACCCCTTGTAGGGGCCTCGGTGTTTGCGAACATGTAGGGGTGCAATTCTGTGATTGTCCTCTGTAAAAGAAAATCCACATCATTAACCTATAATTTTAGTGAGTTTAGTACACATGCATAGCCATAAATGCAATGTTACTAATAATGACAAAATTAATTCTTTCAGTTTTTGGTCTTAGTTTTTTTTCATTTTTGGTTTTGGCCAAGAATTGTCCTATAGCACGGTGCATCTCTATGCTTTGTCTTGGATTGTACAATGTGCAGTAAAATGTATTTTTGTACCAGCATTCAGTTGCCATAAAAAATACTAAAATTATAAATTTACGGTATAATTATATAATGAAATATTTTAATAAATGAATTGAATAAGCAAATTTAGTCAGTGAAATTAAATGAATCCGTGTGGTTAAATGTTGGTATATGTAGGGCTTTACTAACAACCAAAGATAAAGCAAATGTGTAATGTGCATAAACAGGTATTTTAATGTGAACCTTTTGACATTTGGAGACCAGGTGTAGTGGACATCAGGTCTGGTTCTGTTCACTCTGACAGTGTTTTTGGGGTTTTGTTTATAGATCGGGCCCTATTGTCCCCACAAAAATAAAATGAGTTTAAACCCCACAAACTAGAACAACCGTTACCCTGTGCTTTGTCTCAGAGCTCAGTGCACAAACCAAGCTATCCGCCTTCATAACTAATGCTGAGATATTACAGAACCTAAAAGGATCCATAGATTGCAGGTACAGTGTAGTTTGGCACATGGTTTACATGTATTTAGACAATATACCAGCTGTGTACAGTGACTCCATGACACTATTCCCAGCTCTGCTGACCTCCCTCCTCATTTTGAAGTCAAATTCCTCTAAAGGAAATCAGCAGATGTTTAATATTAAAGCTGAGCTCCACAGAAGTCTCTTACCGTTGAAATACGCCATGTTCCTGTGACCGTGTTGTTTTTAAAAAAACAAAAAGTCGGTCGAACAGTCCGTGGAAAAACAAGTTATTAATCCGAACACAAAGTATAAAATCCAACAGAAAGACTAACACACACACTGCCTCAATGTATGTGAAAGAAAAACACACAGATGGCTGCGATATACAGCTGAAACGTTAGAATGTAACGACTTCTGCTGTAACGATGAGAGCGATGGGCTACTTCCTGTTTATAGAGTCAACTGTCAACGCCCAATCCTAACAACGCATGCGCAAATACACGTCACTTCCTGATATGCAAGGGACGTGACATTTGAATGTAAACCGACCATACAATTTTTTTTTTAAATTTCAATAGTACACAATTAAATATGTGACTGTTTTTTGTTATATATATATATAAAATAGAAAAAAAAGAAATAAAAAATTTAAATATATAAATATTTTTACAGTTCACATGTAAATATGCGACTGTTTTGTGGTGTTTTTAATTGTTAATTTAAAAAAAAAAGACAAAAAGGAACAAAAACGGATTAAACACAATACACAACACTGACAATCAAAAACCAAACATTAAATAAAAAACAAAATAAATCGGAATTTACTCAAAACATAAATATTGAATGATTTTTAAAGAGCAAGATTTCAACCTTTTAAATAGTACAATGGAAGCATGTAATTATAGAGAATTAAAAAACCTTATTCAAAATGAAGAATTACTTTTATATTAATTTTTATTATCATTATTATACGATGAAGCATTGTAGTCAGTAAGAAAAAAAAAAAAAAATAATCAGTTTTCCGAATTAATATATATATTTTTATAAAATCCGTTTTCCGAAATAATATTTTTTTTGAATCCGTTTTGGGAATTAATATATTTTTTTAAATCTGTTTTCCGAATTAATAAATTTTTCCTGTGGGGATTATCTCGTAGTTTTTTATTTATTTTTTTTAAACAAAGAGACTGGTTCCAGGTCAGAGTTCATCACAATGGCGTCATCCACAGCGCTGGATATTCATCCATTCATTGATTTTTACTTTTCGAGTTAGAATATAAAGATATTAAGGATTTCCAGTTGGCACAACTTTAACATTAGTGTCGGACAGGTAAAGAGGATACTTTAGTTCAAGAGGACACAGTCGTAGTAAAGCATACTCGGAGGTTGGAGTCCTGGTTGAATTCATTAGCAACAACTACAATACGACGGGCAACTTCACATATACCGGTGGATAATAATATTATTAATGATGCATTGGATTTTATTTGGTGCTTTTCATAAACACTTAAAGCGCTTTACACTGATGTGCATCATTCTTTCACTCCACACACAGTGGTGGTAAGCTACTATTGTAGCCACAGCTGCCCTGGAGCAGACTGACAGAAGTGAGGCTACCATAGTGAACCATCGATCCCTCTGACCACCACCAACACTCACTCACACACTACATTCATACAATGGATGTACATGGACTTGAAAATGGTTCTATTAGTTTTTCAGCGTTTCCTCATCCCTACAGATGCAGACAATAGCCTTGATAGTTACTGACCCTCAAAGTAACACCACCAGTAATGTTACATACAGCACTAAGATAAGACTATACAGTGAATAGTGAATGTGATCATGTCCCTCTGTCAGACATTGATCACTTGTAGTTTTATGTCCAGGGGGATAAAAATACTTCCTGAGTGTTTGTGGAGCAGCTCAGAGACTAAACAGCTGTTCTGTGTGATCATGGTCCAGTGCAGTGGGGGCTTTGTCTTCTCCAGGATGAATGGAGTCTTCTCCAGGGTCTGTCATTCTGCCACCAGAGTCCAGCTCTGTGTCCACCACAGATCAGCCCTCTTTACCAGTCTGTACAAACATGAACCCCCCCACCCACCCACCCAACAACCACAGCATGGAAGGTCCAGTTGACAGAATGTTATATATGTCACTCACATGTACAACACAAAACAATGTTTGACTGTTTGACCTACATAAAGATATTACATTAAAAAAGAAGAAAAACACTCATTTTCTAATGCTTTCATGTCTTATTTTCTCTACTTGAAGCACGTTATTCATACATACTGTATATCTGTGTTGTGTCAAATGTGGTGATCAATCAATTCAACAATGTTGGCCCTAAATGAACTGAAGCAAAGCAGATGAGAAAGTGTTTCATTTCTATTAACAACAGGCTGAGAGGAAACTTTGGTCCATGTGTAACACAGCAGTGATGGTTACAGCATTCATCCTCTGCTTCAGTGGATCAATCACATCTGAAATGAAAAAACAATAAAGCCACACATTTAATTTTCTTTTTCTTTTCTTTCTAGAATTATCTTTTGATAATGTTTGTTGTTGTGAGGATTAGGACACAATGTGACAAGATGTGCCAGCTCAGATATTTTTATACTGCGTTTTATTTTATGTAGACTAAATTTGTGAAAGTGAAAGCATAGAATACAGTTATTTAAGTTTGTTTTGTGTGTGGTTTTATGATTTGAAAAATAATAATTAAAACATTTAAAAAAATACATTTTCATCAGTTTTTTTTTTTTTTTTTTTTTAAATCATAAATTATTATACATTTCAGGGGACCCCATTTTAATTCCAGGTGACCCCACATGGGTTCACGACCCCAAAGTTAAAAAACGCTGCATTACATTATAGTGTGCAGGAGTAGGGGGTACATGGCTTCATGTTAAATGTTTGAAGGGGTACGGACTGTGAAAAGTTTGGGAACCACTGCACTAGAACAATTGTTTACAGGAATTTAGTGAACAAAGCTGAGTGCTTTTTAACTGTAAATAATATGTATGTAAACACTATTTAAACTGTATATGAATAATTACGTGTCTGGGCATTTAAAAAAAATATTAATTAGGAAAACGTATTTTAAAAAAAATTATTTTTTTTACCGACTACAATGCTCCATTGTATTATTATTATCAATATTATTAATAATATTATTCTTGTTGTTTGTGGGCCTAAAGTATTTTCAAAATCTATACGAAATTATTCATTAGTTTTTTAGCTTATTTTTGTTAACATTATTTTTCTTTTTTAACAATTATTATGAATTGAATTCAATACCCAAAAAATCTAATTATTAAGTATAAATTCAAATACCTTATTTTGATATAAAATATATTATTGTTGTTATACATAAAAACATACATTAAATCTTCATAAAATCTGGTCAGAATTTTTTTATTTATCACCAAATGTTTTGCCCAGAGCTCACAGTAAACATGGTGATGCTGTGTTTAGTTGTTATGCTGCAAAGAAGTGGAACAAACTGCCAGCAGAGCTGAAGTCAGCATCCATTGTGAACATTTTTAAATCACTGCGTATGATTGAGAGGGAGATTTTTGGTCATATTGTTGATGTAATGTGTTTATTGATTATTTTTATTTTTTGCTGACTTTAATGTTCTTATTGATTTTAAGCTGTTGAATGTTTCCTGTTGCACTTTTTGATCATGTAAAGCCCATTGGGTTGCCTTGTGTATGAAATGCGCTATACAAATAAATTTGCCTCGCCTTGGTGCAAAAGACATGAGTGGGCTAGCCTGGAATCTATCTTAATCTCCTTGTATTTTTCATAAAGGTGATTAATCTGGAAGTGCTCACCAGACGATTGAGTTCTGGTGGCTGAGCGGAGCGGGACAAACACGCAAACCACTCAAACGATGAGCGGACCTGACGACAATAGCGTGACAAGCGTAGTTCTTTTTCCCTAAACAGAGCCACCAGATGAAAACATTGTGTAGTACGGTACAGACTTACAGTTTTAAAGCCTCTTTTTGTTGTTGTTTCAACAATATATACAGGTCTAATTGCATTGAATCTTGATTTTTCGTTTTTAGCCTGATGATCTAGCCTGCAAGCGACTGCCAGCACCACTCTTTACTAACACACTGATCTAACTGTAGTCCTGGACCTCCATGGGCTTGTGGGGTGGCCTTGACCTGGGTGGCTTGCTGGGGTGTGTTGGGTGCCTCTGCGCGGGCGTGCGTCCCTTTCAGGTGCTCTCGTGGTCCCTGGGTGGTTTGGTGTTACTCTCCTGCCTCCTCCGTGCACGTCTGGGTGGCCCTTGGGGCTGGGGGCCTGCATGTTTCTCTGCCACTCTTTCCTCTTGCTCTCTGTCCCCCTGTCTCGTCCTCCCCTCCTCCTCCGCCTTCGCCTGCTCTCCCGTTGGGTTGGGCGTGGGAGTCTCCTGTCAGCCCGGGATGCTGGTGGGGGGCTGTGGCCTTTGCTTGGGGGGCGGGCATCAGTAAAATCCAAACGATGCCCAACCCTAGTGACCACTGTCTGTGACCCTAAGACTAGGGACTAAAGATAAAAAAGGAAATGAACAGATCATTAATGAGATTGAAAAATGAAGGTGGGTGTGAGTGTTTGGTGTCTTTTTAGTGGTTCTCTAATTCATATATATATATATATATATATATATATATTTGTGTTAAAAATAATAGTTTTTTTTAATAAAGGAGGGATGGATACGTGATTACAGAATCTCTCTTGGTCAGTTCTGGTCAAACTTCCCTAAGCAGGCCAGATACTATCGTACTGATAACTGATAACACTTATCAAGGTCTTTCTCAGAAACTCTGTAATTGTTATGCTTAGCGCTGTCATCAACATACAAAAACCCTGAAAGCACAGAACAGCTACAGATTCATGGGTCGCTCACACTGAAACCTCTGAATCCCAGGCCGGTCTGCCCCAAAACCCTTTGACCAAATAAACCCTGTGTCTGCATTTGATCTTTAACCCTTCAAATTTACTCCATCATTTCATTCAAAACCACCTCGTAAGGAAGTCCATGCAGTCTGTCCACATGAGCTCACCATGTGCTACAGTTTGCACTATGAGTTAAAAATTAATAAAATAAAAACAGTCTGTTCTCCAATGTGCTGCACAAAATATGCACTAATGTTCAGCTTTTTCTATATATTCAAGGCGAAACCTAAAGTGCTATTCTGGGCACGTTCCTGTTTTCTGTTTAAAGTATTTTGTGAATTTTTAGGGACTGTCATTTTAATTGCACTTTGAGTAACAAGTTTTTTTTTTTTTTTTTTCTAAAGGTGCACATTTTATTGCACAGTTACTGTGCTGTTCCTTTTCACGATCAAACAACTGTTTTATATTTAGTAGTTGAAGACACATTTTTGAATACTTTGTACTATTTTATGTTGAAAATGATATATACGGTACATATCATCATATATATATATATATATAGTTTGCCCAAGAAACACCAGAAGGGATTATTGCTCATCAAAAACATTTATTTGTACTGTATGTTATAAGCTATTTGTTTATTTTAATACCTTTAAATGGAAAAATAAGTAACACTGCTATCACACCTTCACACAATATGAATAAAAAAATATTAATGCAGGTGGTGATTTACGAGCCAGGATAGCTTATTTCACTAATCTTTACGTATGCAAGTTCTTAAAAATAGATACAGTTCAATTGTGGATGGGAGATGAAGGAAGTTGTCTGTGTTCACCTTATCCTTCCAGTGGATGGCAGTCTCATCACATGGGTAAGGTCCTCGTTGTATGCATTGTGCTCTGCATGTTTGTACTGCTTGCACAGATGCATGTTTGAGATGGTCCTTTCCCCAAAAAGCTGAGGAAGCATGTACATCATGTGAGGCCGGCCACTGGGTGCAACTGCATTTCTGCTTCTCTGAATGATGTGGGTGTTCCACAGGTGAGCAATATGCTGAAGTTCTTTCTGAGAGGCACATAAACATAAAAAACACTATTTTAAAATGACAAGACACTATCTGGATTTAGCTGAGCATATCGACAAATCTCTTACTATTCAAATAATACATGTTTTGCAACATTATGAACCCAGGAAAAAGGTCAGCTGACAATCTGAACAGATCGGGTTGGGCCATATCTCCTTGAGAATACCCAAATTTGGCAGATCTTGGAAACTAAGAAAGAATGAGTATGATTTTATCAAGAGTGGGAGACCATGTGGAAATACCAGGAGCTTGGGTGGGTGGGTGGGTGGGTGTTAGATGATGACACATACGGGCAGCCTTGCTTCTGTTAGACTACCCCAGTGGATTTTCATGTTTCTTGGACTCATTACACTGCTAAACATGCAGCCATTAATCAACAGCACACTCTTAACCATTAGCCTGAATGGTCCTGAAAATATTTTTGGCTCTGGTAACATTTTTTGCAGAATGTATCACATCTGACAATTCATTAATATAACTAATAATTAAGAAATTAACCACAAGGCAAAGGTCACCTTAAAGTACACACATACACACATCAATGGTATTTAGACAGGTGAAAACCCATATGGAAAAGAAATAGAACATTTTTACCAAATGTTTATATTTTTATCTGAAACTTGTAGTTAAATGCATGAAAGTCTAAGCAAGTACAAGATCCCTAGTAAATATTCATAAAGGGAAATGTATACAATTTTAGAACTTACAAGTACTTTATAAGACATTAACTCCACATACAAAATTCTTATTAGATATGTATAATATCAAAGTTATATGATTTTGGCAAACTAAAATCTTGCAAGTGATGTATAAAAACTTAACAAGACATACGTACAATGTGACATATATGAGAAATTAAAAAAAAAATCTTTAAGTTAAATTGAGATGGAACTCTTTTACAGTTCATGTAAAAGTGTTGCTAATGTTAGCACTTTCTCAATTCCTGTTTATAAAGTCACACTCTCTTCTCTCAAGTATTGAATATTTCTTAATTGATTTGAAGAAGAATATATGATGTGTACCTGTGTACCATGCAAGTACTGCAAGTAAGGCTTTAAATTTCAAGTAAAGTTAAAATAAAATAAATTAAACAAAAAATCCTCGCTGTCTTACTGTGGTATGAATTTTATTTAGCACAAAATGTGCACGTTATATAACAAAAGTCACATTTATTTTGATAGTTCAAAAAGCGGAAGTGGATGTTTTTCTTTTTACAAAAACCAGCAAGCTGAAGTGCATTAAAAGATCACTGAAATAATTGATTGGCCCCTGTACCTCACTCTTTTTTTATTTCATATATAGCACAAACATAATTAGTTAGTTAGTATTACACTCAGATATGGGCTGATACTTTACAGTTAAATAGGTTTTAGGGTTTTCTCACTGTAGTTACAGGTCAATTACTTTTTCCATTTCAACAACCTTGATGGCAGAATGTGTGAGGTTTTACACACATATATAGCAGTAATCCAGTATATCCTCCGTCCACAATGAGTGAAAAATATGAGTCTCGCTGTCTGTGATGTTGTCAGATTACAATGTCACATTAAGCCTTTAAACAATTACGTGATAATTTAGTGTACGTTCATTCATTTACAGTAGTATGTCTTTAGGAATTTACATACAATTGAGCTGGACTGTGAACATTGAATATACAAACATGGTCTAACAACATGAGTACTGTTTATGGCTTTGTGGAAGCCTGTGGGGAAGTGCACATTTGACGTGTAACTTAGTGGGGTTCTGATAAGAGAGCCTCTGGCTAACTTCTGCACTGTGCAATTACCATAGTTTCCTATGGCATACAGACACTGATCACCCATGTCAATGAAGTGTGGGACTCTAAAAATAGTCCCATCCTTCAAAAGTACAATAGAGTTGTTTCTTTGTTTTGCTTTGCTGTAGGTATGACCATGAACAATCTCTCCATTTACAAAAATCCTCTTGCAGTAATTCACTACAGAGTCAATGGGTGCAGGGCAGCTGGTTCAGAAACAGATATTATTCTTACATTTGGAGGACCAAGGGCAGTCACCTCATTGAACTTTGCAACTTTCTTTACATGGTGCTTTTCTGTTCTCATTTCACGACAGAAATCTTTAACTTCTGCTGGGGCATTTGTTAGAAACGTCTTTGTTAAACGGGGAAAAGCACGAGATAACAACACTCGTTTGCAGATTTGTTGTGGTACAGCTTGACTACTTTTTACTTGTTTCAGCAGGTATCCTTTGAAATCTTCAAACATAAATGCTGAGTCGGCCCACAAAGGGCCAAAATGCACAATGCTTTGGCCTAAATGCAGAAGTGAATGAACATTAAATGTCATGTGCTCTTTCCCATACAGTGACTGCACACCTCCAACAAAGTACACTAATGCATCATGGGCATGATTTATCTGTTCAGCATTTAATTTAGAACTCAACAAAATGCTTATGCCCTCCATCAATAATGCCCAGTGAGCATGATACTTCTGGGGAAGTAGACCTTACAGAACTGGCAAGCTATAGTACAGAAGCCAGTGTTGCCATTCATGGGCTTTCCAGAATTTTCGATCAGTGAGAGATCTCGGAACTCGCGCAACACTTCCTGGAGGTTTTATTGACACAAGTCGTCTGTCCATAATTGCCGTTTGTGTGCCAATGTACCATGGCTCAGCATTGCTCTTTGTTTCAAACCACAATGTTGCCAATTGTCTGCACACGCCAAGCAAAACACAATGCATGTAGTCAGGGACCATGCCATTGATTAGATCAAACTCAGCTAAATCTACGATAGCAGATGAGCCTTTAATGCCCAAAATGTTCTTTTCTCTTTCAGCATTTTGTCCAATTTCTACAGTGGTTTTATGATTTCTGTCATTTGGTTTTTCCTCTAAGCATGTGTAAACCCTTGAATTTCCTTTTCCCTTCCTTATTTGATCTCCAGGATGAAGGCAGACCCCACAGCCATATTCACCATTAAATTGTTTAAAATTTTGTACCAATGGCCTTGCTACTGCATCACACACACAGCACAATGAATGCACCTTTGCACGCCTCCACGACTGATCACAAGGATGCTGCCACTCAAAGCCAGCTCGTGAAAGATTGTTACATTCCTCCACAAATGGTTTCAAAAAGCAGGTCATGTCTGGCTTTCTGGATCCAAACCACATAAAAGTACATGCTTATCTCTAATATCAGGGGGTATCTCATTAACGCAACACAGTATTGGCCAAATACTGAATCTAGAGGACTGAAAGACTGGTACACCATCACAATTAAATGTTAGGGATAAGAAATCTTCTTCACTTTTTGATTTCAAGCTCTGATATAAAGTCCCATCACATATATCATTTATTCCATGCCTACGGTCATCAGTAAGAAAACAGAGATCATACATACCCTGATTTTCAAGAATATCTTTAAGTTGATCCTTTAACGGAATACTGATAAAGAAATGTCCTCCGTGTAAACTGTCTTTTGCTGTGATGGATGACAAACATGACACACATGTTAAGGTCCCTTCTTCTGATTGAGAAGTGCCAAGGTACTTAGTACATACTCTGCAGTAGTGATGGCGTTGAAATGTATCTACAATACCAGCTAATGGTTTTTCCAAAAAGTACTTGCTTGTTGGAACTGCACTTGTCCCAGCAGAATGTAACTTTAGAAGTGTCAGCAGATCTTCAGTTAATACACCAGTAGTGTTGTGTTTCAGTGCAAAGGAGAGAATGGAGATGAAACTCTGCCCTTCCGTTAGTCCATGGGAGTGAACAACATCCATGTCTTGAGGGACATTTTCCTAAAATTACAGGGGAAAAAGCACTCTTTTAAAAACACAGATATAGAAAACACAACACAAGATCAGAGTCTTTGTACAGTATCATGAAGTGCAGGAATAATGAGCACATCTGGTTATCTATTTTTTGACTTGTACGAATAATGACATACCAGATAATAGAATGAACTTGATTGTGTTTAATCTCACCTGTTCTAATGTGGAAAGGTCTGCTCTTTGCACTTCTGTTTGGCTGCCAGCGTCATCATTGCTCTGAGAGCTCTTTTGTGAACATGATGGACCATAGAGGAAGAACAAAAGTCCATTAGTCATCAAAAACATCAGAAAAAGAAGAGATAAGACTGTGAAGGTTGTGTAGTTTCAGAGACAGAAGAAGAGTAATGGTTGTAGTTTCATCTCACCTGTGCTTTATTAAAAGTTTCTGCTCTCTGCTCTTCTTCATCACTATCCTTGGAAGAACACACATGCCCAATATTCATTTAAAAAAGAGACTAGAAGGGGAGCATTGAGTCTGGGACAGGAACAAGGCTTTAGAGACTGTAATTTGAGAGAGACAGAAAACAATACTCTTGTCTTACATGGCTTATTGTTGAAGTTTCTGCTCTCAGCTCATTTGTTTTTCTGGCATCTTCATCACTTTCCTGAGGAGAAAACCCTTGTCAATAATAACAAAGAACGATAAAGAGACAGAAAGGAGTGATGAACATGGCACACAGAGAAAGATTCCGACCAGTAAGAGTGTCACCAGTTGACTTATTGTGAGTGTCTCTGCTCTATGTTTGCATGGCTGGCTGGCATCTTCATCATGTTCCTAGTAAGCACACACATGTCCATCATTCATTATAAAAGACTAGTGCAGTGCCCGTCGGAAGTATGTATTCATGTGGGAGCATAAGGGGTATATTTGCGGGTGCAATTTTCCTGGTTTAATTCTATGGGTCATGTGCATGACTTCACTTTTATATTTTTTTGTATGGTGTATTTTTCTGTATCGTATGTTTTATGGAGCCATGTGTATTTGTGTATCTTTCTGTTGTCTTTTTGTGCATAAATGTTTGCTGTTACTTTTTATTTTTATTTATTTTTTTTTTTTAAATGTATGTTTTTTTGGAGTCATGTGTATTTTTGTATGATTATTGTTTTTGTTGCTATAGTAGTGTTATTCAGGAGTAATTTTGTGTATTTTTTGTATAAATATTTAGTTTTGTGTATTTTGAGCCTTTTTCATATTTGTTATATTTTTCTGTAAATGTATGTTTTTTTTAAGTCGAGTACAGTGCCCGTCAGAAGTATGCATTCATGTGGGAGCATCAGGGGTATATTTGCGGGTGCAAAATGTGGGTGCAATTTTCCTGGTTTAATGTCATCATTGTGTTTTTTTTTTATCTTTCAGTTGTCTTTTTGTGCATTTTTTGTATAATTATTGTTTTTTGTTGCCATTGTAGTGTGATTCTGGAGTCATTTGATGTATTTTTTGTATAAATATTGTTTATTTTTTGTTTTGTTTTACTCATTTAGTTTATTTTTATTATAAATACTGTGTGTGTCTCTCCATCCATCTCCTCCGTGTGTTTTCTCGCGCGCACGTCTTACACATAATCCGTCGCAGGTTGTTAAGAGAGACACAGAAGTACCACGAAAAATAAACGTTTTGCAACACCAACTCTCTAAACGGCTCTGTGTGAGTTCAGTATTTTCATCCCGGTGTAGTGCACGAACGTGCATCAGCCGTGTGTGTGTGTGTGTTTAAATTGTAGCCACTAGCATCTTTCTAGCACATACAATAATATAAGAAAAACTCACCCTTGCACAGAACAAACAATCATAGTGGAGCCGTGTTGTGGACCCATTATTATTATTATTATTATTACTTCAGCCACTGCTTGTTACAGAAAAACTTAACATTGACGCTAAAACATTTCATAAATATATCTCGAGTCACTGTCAATCTTTACTTCATACAAAACTACAGTACGCCAGTTAAGTCAACTATTCATCAAGTTTGTGTAGAGCCCTGATGATAATATACAAAAAATAGTATTAGCGAAAATAGTAATAGTAATAATAGTAATGGTTATAACAATAATAATAATAATAATAATAATAATAATAATAGTAATAATAGCAATAACAAAGTAATATAATAAGAATCTAGTAACAATAATATGATAAAAAACAATAAAAAATATTAAATAATGATATGGTAATATGATAATATAGCAATGCTAATAATACAATGATAATAAAAAATATGATAATATAGCAATCCTAATAATACAATGAGAATACCAGTGTTAGGAAGCAAAAGCTCCCTCACAACTAAAATGTTGAATATTTGCTAAATGTAGATTTCAAACATGTATTTAATTTGTTTTGCAAGTAAGAAATTGTGTTTAATATATTTTGTAAAATTCTTGTTTTATTACAATTATGAAGGGTTCAGTTTGGGTAAAGAAATGAGAGGCATTGATTGAGGAGGCGGAGCCTCGGGCCTATAAAAGCAGGAAGTGAAGGTGAGGAAGAGGAGAACAAGCCAAGATGGCTCTTGCAGCACACATGGACAGGGAAACATCTGAGCAGGTCTGAATTGAACCCCTTGATGGAGTATTTGTTTTTGATGATTCTCTCCTTGTTTTTCCTGTTGTTTAAAGAAGGACTGGAAGCAGAAAATAAATGGACTTGGTTTTTTTAAACCTGAATTGCTCCCAGTGACTTTGTCCTAAGCTTGCCATGACATAACCTTTTGCCTTGTAACAACCAGTAACTATAATATAAAATATTAATAATTAAAAAAGAGTTTAAAAATATAATGATCATTATAATAATGCCAATAACATTAATAGAGTAGTACAATTATATAATAATAATAATGGCAATAACAAAATAGCAAAGAGAATCCAGTAACTGTAATATAATATTAAAAACAATAATAAACATAAAATAACAAGGTAATAGCAATATTAATAATAATACAATGAGAATACCAGTAACCATAAGATAAAATAAAAAAAAGAATAATTTAATTATAAGAATAACAATACAGTAATAGTACAATTAGATAGAGACATAATATTAAGAGTGAAAGTAGTAATAGTAATGGTTATAAAAAATAGCAATAACATAATGAGAATCCAGTAACTATAATAAAATAATAAATATCAAAATAAAACAGCGTGTGCGATTTCCCCGGTTTAATTCTATGGGATATGAACATGATAAATGTGTTTGTTGTTGTTGTTTTTTGGTGTATTTTTCTGTAATGTATGTTTTTTGGAGTCAATATGTGAATTTGTGTATCTTTCTGTTTTAGTATATTTAAATAAATAAATACGTATGTGTTTGAGACGCTGATAACCAAACTCCATAGACATTGTAGCGCCAATCAGAAAAACAACCAAACTGCACAAAACAAAATGTAAAGCTCTAAACTACATGAGTGAGTAAGTAAATTAAAGTATGATGTACAATTCGGATGTCTTTTTTTAAAAAACAAAAATATTTTTTTACCTTCGAACCGAGTGGTCAGAGCTTAGCTTCCATGCACGGTTATAGTTTAAGTGGCGACCATTTTAACTGGCGACCGACTTCCGGTAGCGTGGCTTGTTGCCACAGCAATGGCAGATGTGTTCAAAAAGGACCAGGGTGCATAGCTGCCCGCGTTGATGCCGGGTAGCTTTTATTTACGTTGTACAACTGTTTAAAGTGTTAATATGTGATTGTGTTTGCAGCTCTGTGTGCGGATGCGTTACATGTAGAAAACCGGACTTCTCGGTGCAAAGTGGACTCACCACGGCTGTTGTAAACAGGAAGTTACGTGTCTCGCACTTCTTCATCCCTATGTGTTCTTACAAAATCTACAGTCTGTGTAATATGATGAAACAATAAAACAATAAACACGTATATGATCTGTGTCATACAAATAAATAAACAAACTGTTGAATTGCTTCCACTGGGGATCGATCCTTCGTCAATGAGAAAAAAAATCAAATCACGTTCGCTGCATTAACCGTTCGGCTATTAATCTACTTGCAATTCATTGTTCTAATCTTTACATACCGTTTTTATTGGAGGTCGCAGAGGAATTGCACTATTTCCATGTTAACTTGTGACCGCGTTTACCTGAATTTACACACAGGGAAGATATCTCCATCTTTGTTTTTGTTCACAAATCACTCTAAGAATATTTTTCAAACAATCTGTGGAGCCAAACTTCAGCGCGGTGCCTTCATAGTCCAGAACTATGACTTTGTTTCAGTTCAGATTAACTGGCAACCTACTTCCGAACATAGACATTATATATATATATATAATGTCTATGCTTCCAAAGGTCGCAACATACCACAGGTTATATCTGGGTCACAGGTATTGTATAGAAAATAATAACATAAAAGACTGTTTACTGTCACTGTGGAGTGAAAAACACGTACATCTCACTAAACATGATTATTAGATGTAATAATAAAGTACATAATTACGTGAAATAATGTTTTTAACAAAAATAAGGATTTGATACACACACATTACAGTAGTAAAACATGAAGTAGTATAAATAATAACAATAATACAGATATTTACTCCAATGAAAGGTGTCAGGTTACAGTGATGAATTGTAAAGCTCGATCGCTACAGGCAGGAATGATTTAGCGCAACAACAATAAAGGATTCAGATTCTGTATGTTGCGACCATCAGAAGTAAGCTGGCAGATGATCTGGACCGAAACAAATGCTTCGTTCTTGACCATAAAGGCAGCACACTGCACATTGCCTCCACAGATTGTTTGAGACTGGTTGTTAGTCATTTCTGAACCAATAAAAAATGTCATTGGGTCTGCTTCTCCGTGTGTAAAATTAGGTAAACGAGGTCACAACTTAACATGGAATCACTGTTTCCTCTGCGACCGACAATATATGGTAAGTTGACAGTAGGACCATGTCAAAATATCTGACTCAGTAGTCGAGTGTTAAATGCTGCCCTCTATGGATTTTGTTTTCTCAATGACGCTGGATCGATTCCGAGTGGAAGAAACTGAAGGGTTTGTTTTATTGAGACAAATTGTACTCATGCTCATTGTTTTATTGCTTCTTCACATTATACAGATTGTTAATTTTGGAACGTACAATAACATATCTGCATGATGTTCAAGTGTGTTTATTTTGTTTTTTGCAGCAGGCTAATACCACCACGATGCTCTACAGATTGGCACAGGAAATCATTCCTACCTGTGGCGATCGAACTTTAAAATTTACCACTGTAACCTGACACCTTTGATTGTAGTAAATATCTGTATGATTGTTAATTATTTATTCTACTTCATGTTTTACTACTGTAATGTGTGTGTATCAAATCCTTATTTTTGTTAAAAACATTATTTCACGTAATTATGTACTTTATTATTACATCTAATAATCATGTTTAGTGAGATGTATGTGTTATTCACTCCACAGTGACAGTAAACAGTCTTATGTTATTATTTTCTATACAATACCTGTGACCCAGATGTAACCTGTGGTATGTTGCGACCTTTGGAAGCATAGACATTATATATATATATAATGTCTATGTTCGGAAGTAGGTTGCCAGTTAATCTGAACCGAAACAAAGTCATAGTTCTGGACTATGAAGGCACCGCGCTGAAGTTTGGCTCCACAGATTGTTTGAAAAATATTCTTAGAGTGATTTGTGAACAAAAACAATGATGGAGATATCTTCCCTGTGTGTAAATTCAGGTAAACGCGATCACAAATTAACATGGAAATAGTGCAATTCCTCTGCAACCTCCAATATAAACGGTATGTAAAGATTAGAACAGTGAATTACAAGTAGATTAATAGCCGAGCGGTTAATGCAGCGAACGTGACTTGATTTTTTTTCTCATTGACGAAGGATCGATCCCCAGTGGAAGCAATTCAACAGTTTATTTATTTGTATGACACAGATCATATACGTGTTTATTGTTTTATCATATTACACAGACTGAAGATTTTGTAAGAACACATAGGGATGAAGAAGTGCGAGACACGTAACTTCCTGTTTACAACAGCCGTGGTGAGTCCACTTTGCACCGAGAAGTCCGGTTTTCTACATGTAACGCGTCCGCACACAGAGCTGCAAACACAATCACATATTAACACTTTAAACAGTTTTACAACGTAAATAAAAGCTACCCGGCATTAACGCGGGCAGCTATGCACCCTGGTCCTTTTTGAACACATCTGCCATTGCTGCAGCAACAAGCCACGCTAAGCGAGGTGAAATTGGTTTTATATTCGACATTCGCTTGTTTTTCCTGTTTCTAATCTTAATAGCGCCATGAAAACTGCACCATTCTCATCAAGGTTGGCATTATTTTGTATAGAAATGTAAGCCACACATTTCACAGGTCTCACCAACTCCCCAACCTAAGCGGTTGTGGCAGAAACTCAAAAGAACGACGCTGAATGTCTGTCGGAGAACCAGCCGGAGCGCTTAGGGACCGTCGTAAAATTACAATCCCTGTTTTTTCAATTCGGACAACTGAAAAAATAATGACAAAAGCACCAATTTAAAACAAAAAAAAACGCCAATCTACTTCTCATCTGTTTGTAAGGTGGGTATAAATATGTCCCAAAGAAAAGTATTAATTCAAAATTGTTAATTGACATTTTTTTATTTTATTCTAAAATAACTAAAAATATGGAATTTCAACCAACCAACACCATTCTACTTCCAAACCATTATCTCCTAAGAAATCTTGTAAAAATATCTCTCTGGAATTTCAACCTACCAACACCATTCTACTTCTCATTTGTTTGTATGGTGGATATTAATCTTTCACAGCCATTATCTCCCATGAAATCATGTAAAAAAAAAATCTGAGAGACAATTAGTATTCATTGAACTTAATTTATGAATATTTCTTGGTTTCATTTTTAAATAACTCTCTGGAATTTCAACCTACCAACACCATTCTACTTCTCATTTTTTTGTATGGTGGATATTAATCTTTCACAGCCATTATCTTTCATGAAATCATGTAAAAAAAATATCTGAGAAACAATTAGTATTCATTGAACTTT
Organism: Gouania willdenowi; assembly: GCF_900634775.1. Taxonomy (NCBI): domain Eukaryota; kingdom Metazoa; phylum Chordata; class Actinopteri; order Blenniiformes; family Gobiesocidae; genus Gouania; species Gouania willdenowi. Next base: position 545 of record NW_021144905.1, on the reverse strand, counting down.
ATTTATGAATATTTCTTGGTTTCATTTTGAAATAACTCTCTGGAATTTCAACCTACCAACACCATTCTACTTCTCATTTGTTTGTAAGGTGGATATTGATCTGTCACAACCATTACCTTCCATGAAATAATGCAAAAAATATCTGAGAAACAATTAGTGTTCATTGAACATTATTCATGAATATTTCCTGGTTTTATTTTGAAATAACTCTCTGGAATTTCCACCTACAAACACCATTCTACTTCTGATCTATTTGTAAGGTGGGTATTTATCTTTCACAGCCATTATTTCCCAGAAAATCACGTAAAAGATATCTTCGAAGCAATTCTTGTTTGTTGAACACATTTTAGGACTATTTCTCGGTTTAATTTGAAATAGCTGAGTGTAATTACAACCTAACAACACCATTCTACTTCTAATCTGTTTGTAAGGTGGGTATTTATCTTTCACAGCCATTATTTCACAGAAAATCATGTAAAAGATTCTTCGAAACAATTCTTGTTCGTTGAACACGTTTTAGGACTATTTCTCGGTTTAATTCGAAA